>NW_027266503.1:0-82555 GCF_046630445.1 Rutidosis leptorrhynchoides | reverse complement strand
GAACTATGTGTTATGTATGAACTATTTTACGTGAATTATTAATTTATATCTTCTTGATTTATCAAATTCGGCCTCGTTAGTGAAAGATAATAATAAAATCAATCTTTATAGAAAAAATATGTATATATAGTTAGAAGGAAAAGATTGCTATTTCTATATGGCTAACCACTAATTATATATGTAAGACCCATAGTTCTGAATTACAAATTTCTCAAACGAAAATACTTTTCATAATGAGTACTTTATTTTGTACAAGAAAAGAAAGTGACACAATTTTTTTGCTTTAAATGTAGTGAGTCGATATATGTTTCCTTCCAGGCAGCATCAGGAATTTCTTCTTCGCCATACTTTTCTTACTTTAAAGTCTCCGCTTCACAGCATCCACAACCTCCAATTTAAGAGTTAATTTCCCCATGAGACTATTAGGGTTTCTGGAAGATACGTGTTATTATGACAAAGAAAGAAAAACTTTTACAGAGGGCATGAATACGGAAAGGTATATACAAGAAAGGTCAAGATTCTAGACATTGGTGGCGAGAGGAAATTTCCAGATGTGACACTAACCCAGATCATCATGGACTTGGAAAGTTATGAGAGAATCCATTGCTTTTGGACTCTTCTCTATTAGATAATTAAGAAAGCAAATTAGAAGCTACAGTACTTCGTAATATAGTACAAAATGGCTCCAAATCGATCTGTGATTTAGTATAAAATACAATGACATATAGGCACCGGTGGAGCTGAGACTACCCGAAAAATTACGGAATCATTTATATAAATTTTTAAAATTTAAAGACTATTAACCATTAGATATTTTACTTTAACATAATATATATATATATATATAATTAAAAGAAAAAAACAAAATGAGTGGGGGTCACCCCACTGGTTACATGCCAGCTCCGCCTATTTAAGGTGGATCGGTTTCCTGGAATTAAGGCATGAACATGATAGCTAGGTGAAACTACACTATTATCGTTAATAAAGCCCCTCCAAAATGCGATAGTCCATTTAATTTCAAATTAAATTAATATAATATAATATCTTAAATAATCGAGAGTCGTCTTGATGTTTGTTGAATTGTAGCGGGTAGTTAACAGCGATTGCTTTACCGTACTACCTAAGAAATGTGTGATCATGTTGAGATGTCCAGCGCGATCATAAATTCATGTTAACTAGATTTTGTAGGAAGTGCGGTCGTCTACTATGGTTATTTAGTCTATGAATATATATGTGGGAGTCTAGGAATGGACCTATATAGCATAGGAAGCCAACAAATTAGGGTTAGGTTTTGGAAAAAATCAAGAGTACGATTCTCATGTATATATATTGTTATTGTTTATATAAAGTTATATATATGTATCTTTTTATTTGAATAGTTGATATATTTAAATTTTTTATGTATATTAATATTATTAATTTTAATATAAAAATTATTTTTATTTTTATTTTATAATTTTAATATTTCTCTTTTTTATTAAATTATTAATTACATGTAGTGCAGAATTAGTAGAAGGGTAAAAATGTAAAAAAAAAATTGATATCTTCAAAACGTCAATTATTTAAAGATAAAAAATAACATAAAAAACGTCATCTATTTATATACAAAGAGAGTAGATATCGTTAAGAATATTTAAAAATAAATTTTTACGACTCCATAACATTTATTATTAACAATTAACTTATCAATAATTACTAGCTTGTTAAAACATTTAATATAGTTAGAAATAATTTTAAAAAATAAAATAAAATATTTTTATCTAACAAATTAAAATTCACGACATAAATTTTAAATAAATAATATATAATTTATTTATAAAAAAATAGTATCATATAGTTAAACTTTTTCTACATTTAATTATTTAATCGTCTATTTACATATTATAATTTCGATATATAAATTCGAATCCACCACTATTTCGACATTACTATAGTCAATATATTACATATCAAGCGGAATAATTTTTATGGTTAGATTTTTCGGTACATGAGACTGTCCATATATATTCTAAAGTTACAGAAAATAAGTTATAATAAATTGATTGGTTATATGGTTAGTAACAAACATAAATTTTCCATTTCTGTCTCTGTATATGATATGCAGATTTAGGTAGAAACTAGGAGGTATAGAAAATAGGGATGTTGAAGACTAAAAAGGAAAAAAAAGAAAGAAAAATTTAATTCGTACAACTAATTAGAAAATCTAAACGGCATATATGTCAAAGTTAAGCTGGCAAGCTAGCAGCCGTCTCTTCTTAGTACTGTTTTAATATGCTTCATCAAGAAGGTAGTAGGAATTACCGGAAGAAATTATAAATGTATTTTTTTAAAAAAAAACGTAAACATTTTATTGAAAAAAAACGAGGTGGTGAACATTTGTATTTTTCTCGGAATTCTCATTCCCGATTCCAAAACTTAATTACGGGAATTAACACTAACTAAAACCGGAAATGGAATCACCGGTCAAAAGGTAAGACCGGATTACCTATTCCCGATTTTACCATTTTCTTTTTCATTCGCGACACGTGTCGCACATGAATTGGAGGATGTATGACGGCACCTTTGACCGGGAATAGGACACCCGATCTTACCTTTTGACTGGTGATCCCACACCCGGTCAAAGGTGCCATCATACATCCTCCAATGCATGTGCGACACGTGTCGCGAAGGAAAAAAATGATAAAACCGGCAAGGCACATATACTTACCGATTTCAAATTCATTCCTCTCTACCACAACATATTTATAATTTCCTCTTCTTTCTTCTAAATTTCCTAACTGCTATCGTTACGAAATCTTCTAATTAATTACTGTTTAAATTCCAAAAATTTTAGAAAATTCCCAAAAAATTGTATGATATACTAGAGGCAGTAAGGATCATCTTTCGTTAAGGGACCATACCGATCGGAGCTTGTTTGACCGGCGAGTCAAACCCGAGTCAAGACGGAGTTGAGACCGAGTCAACCCAATTCCGACGAGTTTGACCCAAAATCGACTTCCTAAAGCTTCCTGTAACATCAACAAACACAAAGCAATCGAATTTAGAGAGATTCGACAATCTCAGAAATTTTGGAGGTAAAATTAACCTCGAATTCCTTTTAATTTAAGTTTAATTTTTACACAGAAATAATCGTGAGACGACGTAGATTAACATATATCTCAATCGGACAAAACCCCCAACTTTTACCGAAGAACCCTAATTTGATTTTTTCCAATTAAATGAAAATGGAGACGAGTTAGGAAAATCTAACCTTATATTCATGATCGTGATGTCGAGACGAGTTCATTGGTACCGGGATTGTGGCCGGAAACGGCCGGAATCGCCGGAACGGAGTTGAGGCAGAGAGTCGGATCGGCGTCGGGGAGAGAAAAACTGTCGAGAGGTCGAAGATGATGTCAAACGGGAAACCGGATTACCAGTCTGATGTAAAATCGGAAACCGGATTTCCGGTTTTAAGACAAACCGTGAACCGCATTTCCGGTTTTACATCAGACCGGTAATCCGGTTCCCGATTTTAAGCCAGACCGTAAACCGGTTTTTCGGTTTTAATCCAGACCGTGAACCGGATTTCCGGTTTGAAGGCAGACTGTGATTTTAAGCCACACCGTAAACCGGATTTCCGGTTTTAAGCCAGACCGTGAATCGGATTTCCGGTTTTAAGCCAGACCGTGAACCGGATTTTCGGTTTTAAGGCAAATTTTGAACCGGATTTCCGGTATTAAGGCAAATTTTGAAACGATTTTCTAGGCAAATTTAATCTACGGATGCTCGGTAAATTTTTTCGATTCTTGGGTTGGTTTTTTTTAGTTCCGGCGCTTGAAATGCAAGAATGAGGTTTTAGATGAAATGTTTTGCACTGAATTTATTTATTTATAAGATATGTGGATTCATTTTAGAGGACTCATTTTATTTTCTTATTTTTTTTACAGATTATGGCGGCGAGATCTTCCTGGTTTGCGCAGGGACCTAGCGTGCCCGATCTACTGTGGTTTCAGCCGCAGCACAGATCGCGTGACATTTATTCGTCCCAGGAGGAGCATGACAGGCCAATGCTTGTGAGGAGAGCGGACGCTTTCTTCTGGGAGTGTATGCAGGATGACGTCTATCGCATACCACAGGTCATGACATATATAGAGATGATGGGTTTCGGATTGGTCTCCAGGATAGGATTTATGGAGTATGACCATCATCTGCTGACGGCACTTGCCGAACGATGGAAGCCCGAGACCCACAGCTTCCATCTATCCGTAGGCGAGGCCTCATCACCCTGCAGGACGTCGAAGTGTTACTAGGATTGCGGGTCGATGGTGCGCCCGTTATTGGTACCGAGGCGTATCCCGCCGACATCGACGTTTATCTGCAGACACTGTTGGGCTTTGTGCCGGCGAAGACTTTGAAGACCGGCATTAAACTGTCTAGCATTAAGACCCACCTGGAGCGCCATCGCGAGCATGTAGATATTACATTGCAGGAGGCGCTGCAGAGGGCATGATGCCACCTGGCGAAATTTGGGTAATTTGGACGGTCGCGAATCTTTCCCATTATGACGTGGGCAATGTGAGCTTGCGAAATATTTCTGTCTTCACGTTCGTTCTCCGCTCCGTCACAATTGTGCCCATCACACCAGAAAGTAATTTGCCACGTGCGATATTCGCTCTTGAACGAAGCCCGGATCTTCCAGTTGCATATAATACCGTCATGCGGCTGCTTAGTACGTTTGTTTGGACGATTAACGCATTCTGCAGCCCATGTTGTCTGGTCTGACTTCGTCGTGCGAAATTCTCTTCCCCGCCTGGTAGACCAGATCGCTATCGCACCATAAAGCTCTTCCTTGTTAGAAAATGTGTTCCCATCTTTATATTACTAGGGTCCCCATTGTATAATTCTGGAGCACTAGGAATGCGGCGGTTTGTTACCTCATTAGGCCCATCCATGTTGCTGAACACGTGATAGTCTCTAGCCAGTGGGACGATGTAATCCTCGTCCGATGAGGCGTTTCCCCGTCTTCCGCGAGGTCTACTACTACCCTCTCCCCCGCGAGAGGATCCAGCGGGACAAGAGGGTCCAGCCCTAAAATCCGATACGGAATGACGAGCAGCTACAGCCGGAGGAGGAGGTACAACAGGCGGAGGTACCTCAGGTGATTGCTGTCTGCGTCGTCTACCGCTACCCAATACCCGACTCCCAAGCCTCTGCAGCAGTGATCTCCGTTGGGACGCAACGTAACCCTGGGTGGGATCGACGTGCGCGACGCCCAGGCTCGCGACAGCGGCCTCCTTCTGTGTCGGTAAACCGGCATTGAATCTTGATGTGTGGGCCGAATTATGAATCGGATTGTAGCTGATGAACAAGTCACGACTCCAAGAATGGTGTTGATACATCAATGATAGCGTATCATCATCATTGATTACGATACATTGTTTTTCACCGTTATCAACCGCGTATACATAAATAAGATTCAATTGTACCCGTTCTCTTTGAATTCCGGCATAATCGCACATTACTTGAGAAAAATCATCGTACCTCAAAATACCATCGATGAAATACGTTGCGTCGGGAAGGCTACCCACCACGACCTTGCCTTCCACGAATTGTATAGAACTCCTCCAGTATAAATTTAAATAAGAAGACATATTTATAAAAAAAAATAAACAAATTAAAAAATATTACAAATAAATTGAAAGAAATAATTTTAAAATTATTGATGAGAGAAGAGGAAGAAGTAATGCGGAAGTGAGAATGGGTGAGGATTTATTTATATAGAAACTTAAACCGGAAATTTTAATACCGGTTTTACGTCAAACCGGAAGTGGGATTCCCGATTTTAATTGAAACCGGCAATACCAATCCCGGTTTCAAGTAAAATCGGTAATACCAATCCCGGTTTCAAGTAATACCAACCCCAAATCAGGTTTTAATTGAAACCGGTAATACCAATCCCGGTTTTAATTGAAACAGGTAATACCAATCCCGGTTTTAATTGAAACCGGTAATACCAATCCCGGTTTCAAGTAATACCAACCCAAATCAGGTTTTATGTAAAACCGGTAATACTATTACCGGTTTTATATTCAAACCGGTAATACCAATCCCGGTTTCAAGTAAAATCGAGAATCCCACTTACGGTTTTAATCAAAAACGGAAATCCCGTTCCCGATTTCAGTTAATTAATGACTTTCTTAATCATAATTAGTCATCCCGAAAACTTGATTTCCGAGATGACTACTTGATGTTCACCTTTTTCCGCTACAGTGTACAAAAATACTGTATCCGGAATTAACGACCCACCCCACGAAATACTATTTTGAAGCCACGTAATCTCTCCATAGTCACATAATCACATTGTATTATATATGTCTATCGGCAAGTGAATGATCAAAAATAGAAGAACAAATTAAAGAGATTAAAATTCCGGTCGAGTACTCTCTCTGATTACTTATTTTTTCTTTTCCTTTGAATTTGAGTGGACCGATTGATTCTACTAAAACTATATATGGATCACGTGATATATTAGTCAATATTCCTAAAACTGTTGGACCGTGATTATTAAAATTAAACTAAGAATTGGTAGCTACAAATTAAAATTTCATAGTCAATAAAGGACGCCGTTCGACCCACAAATTAATTAATCTCGAACTGCAAACATTAATACAAAATCCTCCAGGTTTTTTAATAATGCAAAAATATAGCTGCGAAAAATCTTATCTCTAATAGTTAGATATATATTATAGTTAAGATTGTATATTTATGTATTTGTCTATATATATTATACTATATCTGTCAATTCTGAGACATTTATGTTATATTTTACTTTTCTATGAATATGAGGTAGAATACTCTTTCCCAAAATTACTTTCAATAAAATATTATCATGAAAGAGACACGAAGTAAATAGAATGTTTGATTAATCTTTTCTTTTTAAAGTTAATGTTTGTTGGAATCTAATTTTTATCTATATGTGCTGTGGAAACCTTCATGAATCATGATTCCTTGCGGTCGGTGCCTAAATTTGCTGGTCGCCGGGTCTACCTTTTTTCCACATCTATACATTTAAGTTGGTTACTATATATATGTGAGTATTATATGAATACTATTTATTCCTTGATACATAATTTCTTAATATTTACATTTAAATCAAATTCATAAATATACATTTATTTTATTATAAAAGTGGAAATCTTATAGATAATAGTGAGAGTTTTTCAATTTGTTATAATTATAAATTTAATTATAAATTTTATTGTCAAATCAAAATTCAACGCATGATGTTTTATTGATAAATAATAATTTAATACATGTATTTCAAAACTTTGAGTTTAATTAGATTTCAAGTTATAATTTTAAGTCAATCATATTTATTTGTTTCCTATTCTTTTTAGGAAATCAAAACACAATAAAAAAATAATGATTCCTAATAAAATTCTACCAATTATTTTTTAATATAATAATTTTATTGCTAATCAATTTTCTATCTATTATTTAAAAATTATTCCTAATAAATTTATAATACACTATATATTTTTTTTAATTTTTTTATTAAATAAATTTTTCTAATTAAAATTTATTATATTTTTTTTCTATTCCTAATTAAAACAGACATGTCTTTTTTTTATTGAAATGACATATTATTAAAAAAAACTATTCCTAATCAAATTATAATATATATATTATTTTTTCTAACTTTTTTAAACTATTATTTCTGATAAAAATCCGCTATATTTTTTTTCATATTCTTAACTAAAACGGACATATTTTATTTTTCAAACAATTAATAATTTTTCTTAATAAAATTCATTGTATTCTTTTTTTTTATCCCTAATTAAAAAGGACATATCTTTTTTTTTTCTATTCAAACGGACATATTATTAAAAAAAGTATTCCTAATCAAAATATAATATATTTTTTCTAATTTTTATTAAACTATTATTTCTAATAAAAATTCACTATATTTTTTTTAATTAAAATGGGCAAATTTATTTTTCAAACGATATGAATAACTATTAAATTGATTAGACGCAATTATAAATTTTATTATGAAATCAATTTTTTGTTGTTGCTATGTTTATTATTTTTGAAAATAAAATAAAATTTTAATTCTAGGATTGTAGATTTTGAAATAAAATCAAAATAATTATAATTGATATAGAGTTAAAATAATTACCTTTTATTATAATATTTGACATAAATTTAATAATATTTGATACAAATATGATTATATAATTTTTATATGATATATTTAAATTATTAATTTTTAAAGGTACGGATTTTCCACCCAACGGACGAGCTCACTGATTTGGTTATTATTAATAAAATTAATGATCAAATTTGATCTTGTCAGTTGACGATAATCCCGGATGAAAGCTTAATCATCCAAATTAGGTAAAATGAAAAGATCCAACATTAAAATTTAGTAAAAATTGATTAACTTATATAACTATAAATGTTATCTGAAATTGTAAATATTATGGGAAACTATATAATTCTTTGTAAATTGGTTAACAATTATGAATCAATCTAGACTATTGATTAAATTTTACAGGAAAAAAATCTAGGTACTGTGTGAAATTACATGCATGACTAAAGTAATGGGAGATCAAATTGGTGGTTCTCAATAATCAACAGCCAGTGTGAGAGGCGGAAAAACAACAAAAATTTGAGGAGCACTATCATCGTTCTAGGTGCATGAGATGGTGCGCCGCCGCACTGGAAAATTAATTGACGACTATCTGATCATTCGTCCTGAAATAAAAAAAGTCTACATATATATTGGACTCGGACCCACTCACTGAGTCATATCAGCCACAATTCTTCTGATTGCTTCCTCGAAGGCAGGCTTGTCCCATTCACTCCCCTACGATCAATAAAACCAAAATGTTAATCTTCTCTCATCAAATAATTAATCCAACTAAAATTAATATTCACTAAATATATATATACATATATGTATACTCATCACAAAAACGAAATTTAAAGTTTTCGTTAATAATTTCGAAGTTTTGTAGTATTATAAAAGATAAAAGCCTGAAGAAAATTTTGCTTACATGCAATAAAATGACATACAAATAAATATCCAAAGTAAAGATGAAATTAAATAAGGTTTTTTTTTTTTTTTGAAAGGGCGAAATTAAATTAAATAAGTTAATTAATTAATATATCAATTTCCGAAAAAACAAAGGTTAATATTTCCGGGACTTACCTCAATTATAACTCTGAAGGTTGCTCCATGGGTGTTGGCTTCCATGGACATTAGGTTTACATTCCTATCCTGTTTCAAGAATTCCAGTATTCCAATCATCAGGTTCACGTTAGGAATATGGGCTCTAACCCTCACTTGCAAGTCCAGTATTCGCTCTTCAGAAGTTGATTCGGAGATTTGTGTGAGTCCTACACTAAACCTTTCACTAGAGACGCCCACTTCTCCTAACTCGCCGACTTGTTTCTCTGGCATTACGCGTTTTTCAGCTTCCAAGAGTTGGTTTCTTCTTCTTAGCTCGGCTATTTGAGATATCAATGAGCTCAGATACTCCCTTGTGCTTGTAAGAACCGATGCTTTGTCTTTCTATAACAAATAAGAATAAATGTCACCATGTGTATAATTTCCTAGCTTGTTGGATCATATGATCAAATTGACTTATTAATTAATTCATCGTTGTAGTACGAAATTAAGAATATGCGCAGATCCCTAAAGTATATATTATCATATCAGTTTATCCTATAACTTGGACGGTTTGATATTGCTATAATAAAGTTTAATTATCTATATAATTTCTAAGAAATAAAGTCTATGTTTAGCTCAGATATATATATGATTATGGTTAGCTATTTATATCAAGTATTGTTGCACATTGGTCGATGTTATTCCAACGTACGTACGTACCTTGGTCCCTGGAGGGAGTAATGATCTTAAAGCCTGAAAGCTTTCGTTAAGTTTTTCACGTCTTCTTCTCTCGGAGATCATATGGTGCAACTGAGTGGTTGAAGGTCGGCCTGCAAGCATTTGTTGACGCCTTGCCGCATTCCATCGACTGTAATAAGAAATTGCCCTCTCAAACATGCTCATCCTTGACAAGCCATCTCTTGTCTCCAACACACTTGTTTTTGGGGAATAATTTCTGAAAGCACTAGTAGCTCTAGGATTTTTTCCAGAACTAAAACGATGTGAGAACACCGATGAAGATGAAGAGGAATTAGGAGGACAAGTACTTGAAGTGAACACGTGGAGTAAGGCTTCCGCAATTGCAGCATTCTCTCTTTCGCTCCTCGGCAATTCCATGTTTTGTTGTTGTCCAAATGCTTGGATATTGGCCGATGGTGAAATTCCTGGCTCCACGACTGCTTGTGGTTGCTGTCGTTCGTATAATAATGGAAGACTAGGGATTGATGGTAGTTGTTGGATATTTGTGTTAATTGGAATGTTGAATAGAAGAGGTGCGGACTCGGGGCTATCCATTGGGGATGATCTTAGAGATGAGGAAGAATTAGATGAAGGAGGAAGAAGATCTGATCCAGTAGTTAATATTGAAGGTTGAGGAATTAGCTCGGTTGATATGTTAGAAGAAACTAGTTGTGAAGGAAAATATTCTCGGAACCAGTTCCTTATTTCGATTTCCATCATATTATTGTTAGCCTGTTGAAAGAAAGCAGAAAATGAATATGGAGTTTAGTAAATTTCCTAACATTAATTTGGATTATAAAGAAAATGTATTCCTAGTATATATAATTCTTAATTAATTATTACTTGGTTCTCATTGGCAAAGCCTAGCTCAATCTCTCCATTCCTGCATCCCATGAAGATTGCTTTCTAAAAAACGAATAAAAAAAACCTTAATTAAAAAATGTCTCCTTTTAAAAAACAAGACAAATATTCGAATTACAAATTACCTTGATCCTTGCTTCCTGGTAGAACTGATGTTGATCAGGAGAATAAGCCAGGGATTGAAGTTGAAGATCAGTTAGCTCCACATAAACATCAGTCCTAAAAACCAATCCTGGTACATGACTGCATGCCACCCACTTCCACAAATCAATTACTTAAATATTTTTTGTATAATTAATGCATAGTATAATTTATGTACAACAATATTTCTTGCTTCTTTCTATATATGAATATCATTAATTATATATATATGCAATATTAGAGAATACTACAAATAATTAATTAATGACATACTTTGTGTTCTCTAGACTGATTATTGTCCGTACATATGCATCGAACAGCCTCCGAGCTAAGGTTTTTCCGATAGAAGAAGTGGCTTGGTGGTGTAGATTCTCTTCTCCTTGGTAGCAACCGCCCAAAAAGCTTAAAGAGCTGAAATATATGCATTATTAATTAATCAGTTCATATAAATTTCTTGAAAACTGAACTGACCATTGAAAGATGTGTATATATATATATAATTAGGAATATTGTATGATGATGAAATTTTTATTACTTGGATGGATATGAATAGAACCATAAACAAATGTAAGAGCATCTAAAGGACTGCGTCAATTGTCGTAGAAAGTTGGTGCGTGCTTCCTCATTGAACAAAAACACGGCATCCATGGATGAATCTGTCTATGAATATGGTCGATCGACCATACGCATCAGCGTTTTATTAGTCTATCATCCTCCATGGATGATGATGATCCTTCACAGCTTCATTGAGTAGACGAAGATATTCGTTCATTTCATTAATGTTGACGATATATATTATAAGAGAGGAAAAGGAGAGAATAAATCAAAGAAAGTCTAAACATATATATATTTTTTAATAATTTAGTAATTGAAAAATAGATTACAGTTACTTAAGGTAGACAAAAAAAAAAAGGAAAAGAAGAAGAAGAAGATAGATGTATGGTAAGTAGGAATTTAGAAAAGTATTAATAAAAGAGAGAGCAGCCAGGCAAGGATGGAGAGACAACGGGTGGAAGGTAAAGAAAAGTATGAAGTCAAAGTCATCCCTTGTGAAGATTTTGAAAAGGGTCAACAGAGGAAGGCAGCTTGTCTTGTTCCCTTTATAATTGTTTTGTTTTGTTGCCTTTTCTCCCTCCACTTCCCTAAACTTTTTATATAGTTGAAAATAACATCATTTGGGGACGATATGTAATCATCTTAAAAAAACCATATATTAAAAGAGGGAGGTAGTATGATTTAATATGTTATAAGAAATTAATTATATTTTATTCGCCACAATTGTATATATATATATATATTTAATATAATTTTCTAATTTCATAAATTCTTAAAATCCGATCTCAGAAGTCACCTACGTTATCAATGCTCACACAAGAGAAAGTCTACTGGATAAAAATGATTGAATTGTATAGTTTATAGATAAATGAAATTAAATGTTGTAATTGTGTGTTGTATCTTATAAACAGCTGGTACTTAAGGGAGAGGTATCGAATTAAGTTCAGAGAAAATTACCTTACTATAGTGACAATTAATTGAGTTGAATTGGATTGAAGGTCAAATATGTTTGCTTCTGAAATTCAAAATGGCTACGAGTAGGTAGTTTACTGAATAGACAAAGAATTAGTTGGTTGTTTGCTCAACAGAGTACAATACTGTTGTCAGTTATAATCCGTTGATTTTGCTCATGGTAGATATGCATAGAGAGAAAAAACATACAATTAAAATTCAATGGTTTGGGAATATTTTATGTGTATCTTAATTACTTCAACATCGATCTGAATTTTATATCTGGATTGTTATCAAATTATATGCTAAACTTGTAAAACAAGCATTACATATAAGATTACAAAATTAGAGAACCTGCTATGAAGGGTATGTCTATTTCCAATGATTTTTTTTACTAAATCCAAGCAATTTATAATAGTTAAATTATATTTTCATCCTTAATGTTTAATTAATTTGACTTAATGTCCCTATTTAAGTTCCGAAGTATATTTTTCTTCCGAATTCGATAAACAAAGCTAAATTATAAATCTTAAATCGAATTGAGCTTGCACGACTGCGATGGTGGTAGAGATGGCAGCAACCAGATTAGCAAAATGGATATTATCATGAATTTAAGCTTGAGAAAAAACGATGGAATTCTTATGGGTAGTCCTCATCAATTGGAAATCATAATTATTCTTACAACTCAAGTTCCTGGGACGATTGGGATCAAACATACGAAGACGACAATAACAGAAACTATGGACAGGTTGTCACGTTATTTGAAATCTCTGAAATATATTTCAAGTCTAATTTTTCATAATTCACATTTACACGTGTGTAACCAAATTAAGTACCAACCCATCACAAGAAGAGTCTTTGTAAACACAACTGTGCTCGACCATCACATATACCTTTCACTTCATACTCTTTTCCTTTCATACCCGCTCCAACTAATAGAGGGAAAGTTCGTATTTTAAAGATTAAATATATAAATTAATTATATAAATAATTAATAATTTATATTAAAAAATAGTGCATATAAATAAACTAAAATTATTTTATTATTTATAGAATTTAATTCAGAATATAAAAAATATAATAATTATAATTTTCAGAGCTTATTTGTTGGACAGGAAGGCAATGTTTTTAAATATATATATATATAAATTAATCGATTAAATAATTACTGGTTTTTTAAAAAGTATATTAAAATTTAGGTGAAAAAATATTTAAAGGGAAATAAAATAAAATTATAATAATTATAGACTTTAATTAAGAGTATATAACAAGCCAATTATAATTATTTTGAGTTAAAAGTTCTTATCCTATTAGAATCTTATATATATTAATTATTTATAATTAATAGTATGAAAAATTAATAGATAGATGTCATATTTTGATTCGATAATAAAATTTATAGTCATAATAATCCAATTAATTGGATTTCTTTATGTATATAAGATTTTAAGAATTACTATTTGTATTTGGTGTCCATGGCTGACCAATGCAGCCGCTGATATATAGATGGACTAGTATTGATGTGGTGGGATTGTAGTTGGGTTGAGCCAAGGGATGCTCTATAGACAGCGTAAGAGAGTAGTAATTAGGGTTAGGTTTTTCTTTAATAAATTTTTAATACAATCTATCTATCTAAAGTTTGCTTTTTTAAAAATCGAATTCATGATCTCTCGTAGAAAACAAACGCTTTAACTATTGAATCACGCATTAATTGGCAGTTAGAGCTAAGTTTTGGAGAAAAAAAATATGAATAAATATATAAATATAACATTAGGTAGAAAAATATTATATTCAATATATTTTTAAAATATATATTATGGATTATGTAGAAGTTAGCAGAACAACGAGATTATGATTTATTATTATATAATAAGATAATAGTATAAAAATAATATATATTTTATATTAAAAACATGAAATAATATTTCAAAAACTTATGAATAATAATATAATAAAAAAATTCATATACATTTTATGCTAAAATGTAATAGAATATAAAAAATATTTATTACAATTAAATAAAAATATAGTTAGTAATAATTAATTTTAATATTCTATAAAGAGTATTAAAATTTATAATATTTAAACTTGTTTGAAGTAATGAAGACTATTTTATATTCAATCAATAAATTTAGTTAATTAATATTTTATTATAAAATGAAATATGATTTTTTTTGTGTAAATTCTCTAATTCTTCACGTGGGCTAGCTGAATTATTCACGTTAAATTTTTTAGTTGTAGATTTTATGGATCTAAGGAAATGAAAAAAAAAAGTATATATTCTTATTATTTATATAAAATTATGCACTTTAAATGTAAGGTTATTAGAACAAAGTTTTACGACTCCTTAACATTTATTATTAACAATTAACTTGTTAAAATATTAAATATAGGTAAAATAGTTTTTTAAAAATTAAAATATTTTTTATATAAAAAATTTGCGGTACGACATAAATTTTTATTATGAAATATCTAATTTATTTATCAAAGAGAAAAAATACTATTATTAAACTTATACTAAATTTAATTATTTAATAGTCTATTTATATATTATAATTTTGATGTATAAATTTCGACCATCCATATTTTGACACTACAATAATCAATATATTACATAACACGCGGGCTAGCTTTTCCGACTAGATCCAAATATGTAAAACTTATCGAATAGACAAATATTTTCGTGAAAGTGTACTCTATATAAAATGCTTTCAAGCTATGTACTGATTCTAAAGTTAGCTTAGAACACTAATAGAAAAAAGGCTACAGTCACGGCCACAAAAACGTGACCTAAAATAAAAAATTATGACCTAAAGTTTAGATCACAGTTTTTTGACTTTAAGTCACGGTTTTGAACCGTGAAAGTTTAAATCACGGTTTTTTGACTTTAGGTCACGGTTTTGAACCGTAAAATTTGCTTCCGTGGTGTAAAATATACGCCACAGTTTTCTGTCATTTTCCACCAAAATTTTCAAACCGTGGCACTTCGCCACGGTTTTTTTCTAAAAAAAATTACAAAAATGGCGGTTTTGCAAACCGCTTCCATTAAAATAATTAAAAAAAATAGCAGCTGCTAATTAGAAGATGCATTTACACACAAATTACATTATTTAGACAAGAAAAACGTAGATTTTATATTGCATTCAACTTTATAAAGTCATAAGTTAAAGCACAATGAAGAATTACAAGGGTTTGAGAATCTTTGAGTGCCAAAAGAAAAGAAAAAATGCTATGTCTATTTCTGCTTGTGCCAATCCTAATAGCTGCAACGTGCAAACCTGTATAGGAGTTCTTGGAAGTACAGGTTTCAACCAAATTTACCACCAACATGCTAAACCGTCATGTATTTATAACAGCTGAATAGACTTTTTCCATGAAGGTTGCTGCTCTGTAGTGCACTGAAGCATATAGAAGCAGTAAATCAGATAGAAGTGGAAGTAACATGAATACAAATCACAACTGCAGGAAACCAAATCTTAGAACAAACAGCAATGGGTACTTAGAGAAGCGAGAGTAGTTCTCAAAAGCATAAACAAACAGCAATGGGTACTTACAGAAGCAAGTTAAATATTTTGTAGGCTTCTGGCCGTGACCTTCCTTAATAATTTGTTTGTTGACTTTCTCGTGAAGAACTTCCACCTTTGGAATTAATTACTTAAATATTGTTTTTCTTTAAAGGTGAACAGAAAATGTGGTAAAACGGAGGGTGGACAAAAATACGAAGATCGAGTTCTCAATCGAGTTCTGAGAACTCGATCTTTCTGTCATTACTAAGTGATTACTATTTAATTTATGTTAATTAAAAGTAAAACAAACCAAAATCGAGTTCCGATCTCTCGTTTTTGTATGATTAAAAGATGATTGTGTCGGGATAGTTTAACTAAAACCAAAACCGAGAGCCAAGAACTCGAACATGGCAAAAACGAAACCAAAACTCGATCTTGACAGAAACGGGAACCAAGAACCCGATCTTGGCAAAAACCGACAAACAAGAAGCAAAGTCGAGGACCAAGAACTCGATCTTGGCAGCAACGGGAACCAAGAACCCGATCTTGGCAAAAAACGACAACAAGTAGCAAACTCGAATAAAGGAAATAAAAAACACAAGTTGTCTTTTTTACGAAAAATTCTTTCAATAACCTTTGACCAGCAAGACACCAAACTCATGTCTTTCACAATTTAACTTAGCTTTGTTGGTTTTATTTAATTCAAAGCCAAATATACAAAACAAAACTGTAATACTCACTAGCAGCCTAATTGAAAATGACATACACATCACTTTGTATAATTAAACTTAACTTTATCTTCAACAATACTAACATTTATAATCATAATCTAAATTTCAAAATATTCTTTTAAAATAAATGATTTTTGATATAACCAATTAAAAATTTGAATTAAAATAATATTGTAATAGATGCTCGACGCAAATTATTCGCTGATCTTTATTAACTAAATTCTTTTGGTTTTAACATAAACTTTTTTCGATTTTCTTTTGAGCAATAACTAACTTGGAATTAATTACTTAAATATTTTGAGCAAGATCGGGTTTCCAGAACCTGATCATTGTCATTCCACTAAAACCGTGTTCCAAGAATACGAACATCATTTTTTTCAGTTTTTAATCCAAAATCATGTTTTGAGTGTGCGATTATAGTATGTCAAGTTCGTGTTTTCAGAACACGAACTTCTTAATTACAATTAAGAAAGTTCGCGTTCTGAGAATCCAAAATCTGTATTCTAGCTCCACTTACTCCGTTCAAACAATAAGACTATAGCGTACTCTCCACCTTTGAATAAATTTTTGGGGGACCATCATCTACACGAGGTTCTCCATGCACAAATGCAGATCATTTTCATCATCTTGACCTGGAAAGAACAAACCTTAAATCACATTTGCTAAATTATTGACTAATCACATAAACATTCATCTGGAAAAGACTTAAAAAATCCAATCATGTGTAAAACATAACCAAGCAAATATATAAAAATCTCCATAACAATTTCTCCCGAACACGAACACGAATTGAATTGAATAAAATTACTTAAAAAGAAAGCTCTCTACTAAACAGAAGCAAATGCACTTATATAGATTACATGATTAGAAGTTTGAACAGACAAGATAGCCATGACTCAGAAGAACACAGCAAGGAAGCCTCAAAGGTCAAATTATCAACAAGTGGAAAATATATAAAAAACCAAGGTTCAAGTACTGATGATATAGATCAGCATGCAACAATAATAACAAGCCTCAATTCCACAGTGTGGAGTCGGCTATATGAATCCTCAACTTTTAAACATAAGGACTATGTGTAGCTCACATGCCGTGTTCCGAAGCATATATAATACATGTAATATGATATATATATAGAGAGAGAGAAAATCATCTAATAAAAGATAAAAACATATATAACTAACACTAACGTATAATTAAAATATATACCCTACAAATAAATTTAACAATAGACTTATCATCCCTAATTAAACTATCTATAAAGCGTCTGCTACATGAATATTATGTCTCCACTTCTCTCTCTCATTTACTAAGTCTTCTAAAATATCTAATAACTCTAAATCCTTCCTAATTACCTTCTCCCAGGTGAGAAAAAAATATTTTTGTAAAAGTTACGGACCAGATAATATAAATTAGCAGACTCCAATTCAACATTTTACCACCGACTTCTGTTTGAACAACCTCAACATTCTAGCTTAATTAACGCTTCAGTACGTTTCTTCTGATTGGAAGATGATATTTTTCTCTAATATATTTAGAGATCATGATCGTGTATCACATCAGAGAATTAATTTAAATTCATGGGCAGTGAAACATAGATGAAATTACAAACTAAATTCATGGATGCTCATAATAGTTTTTTACTTTTTGTAGGCGCTATCGAATATCGTGTGACTGCTGACAGTATGAAGGATCGCATTAACACAGACATGCATGAAGAATGTATGAAGATTAGTAAAGAATGCAGGTAAGACTTTTCTTGATTGAGCTTCATCTTTGTGGCTAAAATAGAAATTAGCTGTCATTTTCTTTTAAAAAGCCTCAAACTGGTCTCTTTTGTAAAACAAGAATTCAACACACATGACTAATGTGATGTATTAAATCCATCCTTATTGTCACCACTGTTAGAAACTTCTAGCAGCTTCGATGGCTAGAAAACTGAAAAATGTTATCTTTGCTTCTCTCAGGGTGTTGACAGTTCATGGATCGGAAGACGAGGTTGTTCCAGTCAGAGATGCATCGGAGTTTGCCACGATCATACCTGACCATGAATTACAAATTGTGGAAGGAGCCAACCACGGCTATAAGGAACATCTTTCCGAATTACTGCCAACTATTATCAAATTTATAAAGACATTTCTATAGAATGATTAAAGATTGTTTATCTTGTCATGTACCAGTTTCTACGCCTGGAAGATACCTGTTATAATTTTTCCTCTAAAATACAAAATATATCTTAAATGAAAAGGCAGAGCTGAAACACTGAAAAATTATATTGAAAGAAATCATTGATTTACTAAGGTTACTTATGTTTGAAGTCATCCGTCAGTGTCACTAGGATGATTACAAGTGTTTAAAAATCTAAGGGCTAGTTAAATACCAAATTTAAGACTATAAGACCATCTTCATTGCTAAACTCAAATATAAAAGTTGAGTTTTGATTTTGAATTATAGTGCATGACATGATATTAAAAACTAAAATATTTTTCTCTCTCAATTCTTTTTGAAGAGCTCATCTCTCTACAATTCAAATACTAAATTTTAATATTTTATCATTAAACATGTGGGAACACATAATTTATAAACCAATCAAATTATTTTATAATTTTAATTTATAAATATTTAATTTAAGTTGGAATATAAAGGTTGAGTTTATAGAATGGAATAAACAAACCCAAATTATACTTTTTTATCTTCCAATCTATATGTCACTCATGTGGCATAAATTGAATTCTAAATTTGGGGTTTGCAGTGCGGATATTCTAAGGACCGAATAGATAGTTTTGGAATTTGAGCCGTTCATGGAATAAGTTGGGCCATTCTGATTCATATTAGTGGTGAATCTGGACCAATAAGCATAAAAATAAAAATGGGAAGCCTTTATCATCACTTCCGATTCATGAGCTCAAATTCAGCGACTATTAAAAAGAATCATTCGCCATTGTTGCCTCTTCTTCATCATCAGGTACGTATCACTACACCAACAACAGCAGCTCGAAGCTATTTAAAGATGTCTTTATCTCACTCTGACTCTCAAACTGCTCCAAACTCAGGTATGTGTCTATTTGCATATATATATATATATATTGAAAATGTATTCCGACTGAAACGATAGGTTAGTGCAGCTGTGCTAACGGTGGCAGGTCAGCACAGAATAATAAAAACACAGTGCAGAAAAATAACAACGATATGTTCACGCAGTTCAATTTCCCTACTCTGCGGGGCCTAGCCCAGAGGTAAACGACATTCCACTATTCTTGCAACAATAGGACAGTACTCGGATTACAATTCGCAAATCTATAATCTACTTCCTATCTCACTAAGTGTATTCATCGTTCTACTTAAAGCAGCCTAATCTAACGGACCAGGACTTACACAGATTTTCCTCACCAAACGGGTAAGGACTTCTTGCAATCCTCTTTCAGATTACAAGTGTCGATTGCCTCACCAACGGGTAAGGACTTTCTCGAGACCTCTGCACGGATCACGAGCGCCAATACCTTGCCAAATAGACAAGGACTTCCTTGCAATCCTCTAACAAACTACAAGTGCCACAAGCTGATGCACTGTATATAATCAACTCTGAAGTAGTTGGATAAGTGCTCTGATAAGTTCAAACACCGTTTTAAGAGTTCACGTACAAAATACGTCAATAAAACGTGAACAATATGGTGTATGAAGGCATGAAGGTATATGTGCGTGTATGCTCGATTCTTCTGTGTTTGAGCTCTGTTCTTCTGTCGAGTCTTCAACTTCTTAAATAGAGAACTCACTACCTTCACCAATTCGGAAATCAATCCCTTTTAGAATAGGAATTGTGTTCCTAAAGAATCCTTTCTTTATCATTCTTCCCTTTTGGTTTAGGAATCAAACTAGGAATAGTTTTCACAATAGGATTTCCATATGTAAACCAATTCAAATCAGTTCTTTGATTATATGAATCGGATCAATTAAGGATTCTTCAATTACTAGTTTCCCAATAAGACTTGTTCTATAAGAAGTAAGCAAATCTTTTGTAGAACCAGTTTTGACGAAAATAGCCAACTTACAGCAACTACCGTGTGATCAGAATCAAACAGACACAGGTTTGCAACACAGGCAGTTTGCCTCAACAATCTCCCCTTTTGCATTTTTGACAAAACTCTCCGTTATAATCTTCAAATCTTCATGCTGCAACGGAAGCTTCAAAACGGAAACAACAAGTTTTCACATCAATGGTAACAGATGGAAACTAGTAGAGTGCAAATAAAATTGGGCTGCTGTGTTAACACATTTTCGGTAACACTCCAGATAACACTGTGTTCACGAATGTACGATGACACAGGTGTGATTTGCACATATTTGACCGCTAGAATTTTTGAACTTGGGTTATTCCTCCAAGTTTTCGCTCATTCAAGATTAATCTCCCCCTATCGTGATGATCTCCTTTTTTCAAGATCCGAGATTATATCTTCCCCTTTTATATATCTCCCCCTTTTTGTCAATAAATTGCCAAAATCTCCATGTAGGAGGGATAAACTAGCAATTTGGTTAGATAATTAGACAAATATGCAAAGTTATTACAGACCAAATAAAATATCCAAGTATGTCTGTAAAACAAAATGCACATAAAAAGGGTCCATAAGCTGAATGCTCCCCCTGAGCTTTAGCTACAAGCAATTTTTGCTTCCATGGCCATCCTTCGCCTCCTCAATTTGTACTCTGCCTGCTTCAAGAACCGCACAGTCTCTCTTGCTACTTCCAAGGCAGCAGGGGCATATACATCCTCCTCTTCCGCTAGAGCAGGACTCTCTTCTCTCTCTGCATCATCTCCATCAGCGATGTCCACAACGCGCTCTCCATGAATGAGCCTTGCAGTTAGCTTGAAAGCTTCAGGCTGAATAAACTCTTCATGCTCATCGATTGTGAGACCCTGGTTGACCAGCAGAGTGAAGATGGTGGCCGGGAAGACATAGTTGCCAAACTTCCTCAAGTCAAAGCCAATGCGTGTTCCAACCTTGAAGAGCAGGAGTCCTAGTTTCTGGCTCACTGTGTTCGTATGCCTACACGGCATCCAATTGGCAACAGCCACTTTGTGCAGAGTATAATAGAAAGCCATTAATTCAACTGGCTTCATGGTAGAGCCATCACCCGACCAGGTGTGTTTACGACCACCTGTAATCTCAGCAGCTATCTGATCATAGTCCTCCGCATACCTTTCTTCTGGATTCCAGCAAGCAAACACATCAGACAGTAGTTGAGGAGAGATATTATAGTATTTACCTCTGACATAGACTCTTTGATAGTTCGAAGAATCTAGCTTGTCAACATCCTTGGGCAGGTTGCAGTAGAACTCTCTCACGATCTTCTCCACATATTGTGTGTTCCTGGTGACACTGATCCAGAGATTCTCTTCAAGTAATAGCTCCTTCAGGTTGAATTCCTCAGCTTGATTTGTTTTAAGAACCTTCTCAGCAATAATGTTCTTGCTACAGGCATATGGCCAAAAGGCTCTGGCTACTTCATTTATAAACGGGCCTGTAATAGCTGGCTCAGCAGGTAGCTTTTCCTGAACTCTGGAAGTGGAGGCTGGCATAGATTCAGTCGTCTTTAGCGCTGTCCTTTTTCTTTTCACGCTTCTCTTCACTCCTGTGTTAATAGGTGTTTCAACAGCAAGTTCATCTACAGGCATCTCAGTTTGACCTGTTTCTTCTACCTCAGGGTGAGGGATATTCGATTGCTCCCCCTCAATAGGCATATCAGCCCCTTCAACAGTGTTTTCTGTCTCAGCAATATTCTGTTGCTCCCCCTCTGTTTCGGCATTCGCAACAGGTGACTCCCCCTCAGCACAAGTACCATTCTCAGCATGAGAGTCAGCAAAATCCTCTGTGCTAGCAGGATTAACAGCAGCGTCAGGCACACAGGTGCCGTTTTCTTCATCAGCAGAACCCAAAGTTCTTTCTTGACTGTCTGATTTCTCAGACTCCAGACTCTCGTCCATAACCTCAGATATCCCAGTAATTACAGATCTTTTACTAACCCTACTCGAAGAGGGTGAAGAGTTACTTACTGGAAAAAGTGGATGCACTATCATGGCTGTTTTAGGGTTGTCGACTTCCATGACTTCGTCGTCGGAGTAATACCTCGAGATATCCTCCGGTCTTTGTTGCGCGAAGCGCCTCCTGGGTGGTGACGGCGACGAGTCCGAGGACGAAAGATTTATCGGAGCCGAGGAAGACAATGGAATTGTGCGCATATTAGACACAATTCGAGAAGATCATCGTGCTCCACTGAGTCTGGACAGACCTCCTCCTCTGATTCTTGCCATTACAAACACTCTGATTTTCGATCTTAGGGTTTCAGATTTTGGAGTGTGTTTTCGGGTCTGAGGGAGTAGTGTAGCACAAAATCGGAAAGATTTGCAGTTATGACTTTGAAATTGCTTTTTCTTTCTACCTCTGCAACTTCCTATAATTTTTAAATTTCCGTGGGAAGATCATCTGCTACACGCCAAAAACACTAGCCACTGTACAGGACTATATGGGCCAATAGATTGTGGACTTTAAACATTTGCTAAGCCCATCTCTTTCTTTCTTTCTTTCTTCTTCTCTATGTCCGGCTGATTTTTCTGTTTTGGGCCAAGGAATTCGTTCGGCCCAACTTCTTTCTGCTGCTACTAGTCATCTCTTTAGGCTTCAGCCCATTAAGCCCAATCTTCCTCTTGTAGAGCAAAACCACACTCAACACCTCTTTTTATATTCTTTTTCTTTTTCTATATTTTTTTTTGTTTTTTCTTTTTTTCAAACTAAAAAGACATAAAAATAAGATGGTATTATACAAGGGAAGGAAGCACTTATCTTAAGTTTCAAGTAATGGAGCAAAGTCCGAGAGCTCCTCTCAGGAACTCAAAGCGACTTGCGTCTAGACTCTTCGTAAAGATGTCTACCAATTATTTTTCGATTGAGACATATTCCAAGGTCACCTTTTTCTCTTCTACAAGTTCTCGAATAAAGTGGTGACGAACTTGGACGTGCTTCGTTTTGGAGTACTGCACAGGATTCTTGGAAATACTTATTGCACTGGTGTTGTCACAGTAAATGGTCAACACCCCTTGCTCTAAGCCATATTCTTCCATCATCTGTTTCATCCAGAGTAATTGTGCACAACAGCTGCTGGCCAAAATATACTCTACTTCAGCCGTGGATAATGACACCGAGTTCTGCTTCTTGCTGAACCAAGATACTAGATTGCTCCGAAGGTAGAAACAACCCCCAGATGTACTTCTCCTGTCATCAACACAGCCTGCCATATCAGCATCACTATAGCCAGCTAGCACTCCATTCGTATCTTTTGTGTACCAAAGCCCCAACTTTGTGGTTCCAGAAACATAGCGTACGATTCGTTTTACACCTTTAACATGTGATTGTTTCGGATTGGCTTGGTATCTTGCACACACTCCTACATTGTAGCTCAAGTCAGGTCTGCTGACGCAGAGATATAGCAGACTCCCAATCATACTTCGATAGAGTGTAGGATCGGCACTTTCTCCTTCAATGTCCTTTGACAAATGCTCATTTGTCCCCATTGGCGTCCTCATTGGTTTGGCAGTCTCTAATCCAAACTTCTTTACCAGATTCTTGGCATATTTTTCCTGGGTGATCGACGTTCCATCCTTGCACTGTTTGATCTGAAATCCTAAGAAGAAGCTTAATTCACCCACCATGCTCATTTCAAACTTGTTGGCCATACTGTGGATAAATTTCTTCCGTTCCTTCTCACCGGTTGAACCAAAAATAATGTCGTCAACATAAATCTGGGCTATGGTCAATTCTCCCCCTGTGGTTTTGAGAAACAGAGTTTTATCAACACCACCTCTTCGATAGCCCTGTTAACATAGGTATACTGACAATCTTTCATACCAAGCTCGTGGAGCTTGCTTGAGCCCATATAGTGCTTTTGTCAACATGTACACATGATCGGGATAGGCTGGATCAGAAAATCCTTTAGGCTGCTCAACATACACTTCTTCATTCAAATATCCATTTAGAAAGGCACTCTTGACATCCATTTGATACAGTGTGATGTTCTCATATGCAGCCACAGCTATCAACAGCTTGATTGATTCAAGTCGAGCAATAGGAGCAAACGTCTCATCAAAGTCTACTCCTTCAACCTGTGTATATCCATGTGCAATCAGACGTGCCTTGTTTCTTGTGATATTCCCCTGTTCATCGGTTTTATTCTTGAATATCCACTTTGTACCGATGATATTGCAATGCTCAGGTCATGGAACCAACTCCCACACTTTGTTTCTTTCAAACTGATGTAATTCTTCCTGCATCGCAATTATCCAGTGTTCATCGGTCAAGGCCTCGTCGACTTTCTTTGGTTCAATCTTGGAAGTATAAGCCACGTAATTTATCATATCTTTATAGTTCTTCCTGGGTACGCCTCTTGTTCTTCTCTCGGAGATGTCTCCAATGATGTCTTCAGTAGAGTGATTCTTCTGAACTCGTATGGAAGGGTATACATTCTGGTTTGTGACAGCAGGTATAGATTCTTGGGTGTTTCTGGCATCTGTGCTAACAGACAATGCCTCCACACTAGGTGTGTTTTCATTGCTGCCCACACCTCCGGAACCTAATGCCCCCACACTGGGTGTGTTATCATTAGGCCGAAGTTGACTGACTCCAGGTTCACCATCCTCTTGTTTTCCTATTTCAACCTGCTTGTCATCAAACACAATATTGATTGATTCAGTGATAGTATTAGATTTTTCTACAAGAATTCTATAAGCTCTACTATTAACTGAATAACCAACAAATACTCCCCGTTCACTTTTGGATTCGAGTTTTCTTCTAGATTCTCTGTCCTTCAACATGTAGCAAGGGCTGCCAAATTCATGGAAATATTGTACTGATGGCTTCTTCTTTCTCCAGATTTCATAAGGGGTTTCCTTAGTGTGTGGCCGAAGATACACCCTATTTATGATGTAGCATGCCGTTGACATGGCTTCTCCCCATAACTTGTAGCTAAGCTGTCGAGCATGGATCATGGTATGGGCCATCTCTGTAATGGATCTATTTTTCCTTTCCACCACTCCATTTTGTTGAGGAGTACTGGGCGCCAAAAACTCATGTGCAATTCTACTGTGCTCACAGAATGCAGTCACGATTGAATTTTCAAATTCTTTTCCATGATCACTCCTGATTCTTGTGATAGCACCAGTTGTGTTCCGTCGATCATTGTTCAGTTTGGTGCATAATTTTATGATGACATCAGGAGCTTCAGATTTTTCCTTAAGAAAATCCACCCATGTGTGCCTGGAAAAATCATCAACACAAACGAACACATAAGATTTACCTCCCAAGCTTGGAGTTTGCATTGGCCCCATCAAGTCAATATGCAAGAGTTGTAGGGGCCTCTCCGTGGTGATGTAGGGAACTTTAGAATGCTTCTGCTTTGTCTGCTTCCCTAGTTGGCAATCTCCACATGTGATGTCAGGATCATAGGTAAGAGCTGGTAAGTCTTTCACAGATCCTGTCTTCGATAAATCAGCTAGATTTCTGAAGCCAATATGCCCAAGTTTCTTGTGCCACATTTTTAAATTTTCTGTGCTAGTCTTCAGGCATTTTATATCACCATCCAGAGTATATGTGTTGTCAGTTTGTCTTGTCCCTGTCATGATCACTGCTTCTTTACTGTTGATCACTTTGTACCCGTACTTATTGAATCGGATTTCACAATCTTCGTCGCACATTTGAGCTATGCTGATCAGATTGTGTTTAAGACCTTCTACTAAGAGGACATTCTTTATCTTTGAGCTCGACGAGTCTGGCAAGCTTCCTTCTCCAATTATGGAATTTGAATTTCCATCGCCATATGTGACAGTCTCCTGTTTCTTGTAGATAATGTTCTTCAAATTTTCTCCTTTTCCTGTCATGTGCTGGGAACAGCCACTATCAAAATACCAATCAGCTATCTCCTTGAATGAGAATCTACACATGAGACTCTTTAACTCTCTCTTCTTTACCCAGATTTTCCTTTGGGTGTGACTGACGATATCAACCTTTTTCTTTGGATGCCTTTTTGGAAGTGAAGAGATAAGTCTTCGAATATCATTCTGTCGTACAAAACACCACGGTCTTATATGTCCAGGTTTGTTGCAATAGTGACATACGATTCTATTTTTAGTCACTCTATTTTTGTATCCTGAACTGCTTCCTCTTTCCGTTTTTGATGGTGTGTGACCAACCCCAAATAGATTATTCTTTGGGGATACTTTATTCAGGATCTCGTCGAGATTTCCCTTTCCTTTGTTGAACTTCTCCATAGCAAGGTTGGCTTGTTCAAGTTTCTTCTCTGATTCTGACAATTCAGACTTCAATTTATCGATCTCAGTCTCGTATTTTTCAATTATTCTGTCAAAATCCTTCCTTTCGGCTGTGAGTTGCTTTAATTCATCAGAAAGTATATGGTTGATTTTGAGAGATTCCGTCATTTTTCTAAGAAGGTCTTTGAAGGCAGCATGTATGTCTCTGTCATCATCGCTATTTGAGTTCCCATCTGTACTTGAGTTCTCCTCTGTGCTAACAGTTTCTTGGTTCACAGTTTCATGGGCTTTGCTCACAGATACATGAGCTATGAGAGCAGTATGGGCAGGAAACTCGATCTCACTTCCACTATCACTAGACTCAGACTTGTCTTCGGACGTCTCCTCATCACTCCAGGTAGATATGAGAGATTTCTTCTATTTTTCAAGGGTGTTGGCACACTTGGCAGCAATGTGACCAAAATCTTGACATTCATGGCATTGTATCTTCTCTTTCTTGAATCTGGTTTTCCCTTCGCCGGATTCTCCCTGTTTATACCGTTGACTTCCTCCTCCTGACTCTTTCTTTTGGAAGCTTCGATTATTCTTCTGGTTTATTGAAGAGTAATCATTGAATTTTTTTTTGTTGAACTTCCTATATATCTTTCCCATATTCTTCGTTAACAGTGACAGCTGCTCGTAAATTGGCTGTTGATCACCTGTGTTAACAGGTACATCTTCTACTCCAGATTTAAAGGCAACAGATTTTGATTTAGACTTGTCTCTGTTCCTCATCGCCAATATCATCTCATGAGTTCTGAGTTTTCCCATAAGATCATCAAACCGTAAGTTCTCGAAATCAGTAGATTCACTGATTGCATCCATCTTCGAGCTAAACTTTTCCGGTAGCGAGATCAGCACCTTCCTCACCAGTTTGGATTCAGGAATTTCCTCGCCAAGAGCAGTAAATTCATTAGCAATGTAACGAAGATTCTTTTCAAAATCAACAATAGTTTCATCATCTTTCATGGTTAGAGTTTCAAACCTGGTAGAGATAAGATGTAACTTTGATTGCCTGACTGATTTTGTTCCTTCGTATGTGAGTTGAAGGGCATCCCAAGATTCCTTAGCAGTCTCGAAATTCTGAATGATCTTGAACACACTAGGACGTACGACACATTGGATAATGCTAACAGCTTTGATGTTTGCTGTAGAAGTAGTTGATTCAACTGCAGTCCATTGGTCTTCACTCTTGACTACTTCAGCACCATTAATAATGGCAGTAGGAGGTGTCCACAGAACCTGTGTAGCGCGCCAGATATCTTCTCCTTGGCTTTTCAGGTACCACTTCATTCTGGTCTTCCAATAATCGTAATTGGATTCCGTCAACAAGGGAGGACGAATGGTTGAACCGCCTTCTTCAATTCTATCTTCCATGGTCAGAATACTCAAGATCTTTTCCCAAGAGACTTTCTTGAGCCCTTTCTGATACCACTTGAAAGTGTATTTCGACTGAAACGATAGGTTAGTGCAGTTGTGCTAACGGTGGTAGGTCAGCACAGAATAATAAAAACACAGTGCAGAAAAATAACAACGATATGTTCACGCAGTTCGGTTTTCCTACTCTACGGGGCCTAGCCCAGAGGTAAACGGCATTCCACTATTCTTGCAACAATAGGACAGTAGTGGGATTACAATTCGCAAATCTATAATCTACTTCCTATCTCACTAGGTGTATTCGTCGTTCTATTTAAAGTAGCCTAATCTAACGGACCAGGACTTACACAGATTTGCCTCACCAAACGGGTAAGGACTTCTTGCAACCCTCTTTCAGATTACAAGTGTCGATTGCCTCACCAAACGGGTAAGGACTTTCTCGAGACCTCTGCACGGATCACGAGCGCCAATGCCTTGCCAAACGGACAAGGACTTCCTTGCAATCCCCTAACGAACTACAAGTGCCACAAGATGATGCACTGCATATAATCAACTCTGAAGTAGTTGGATAAGTGCTCTGATAAGTTCAAATACCGTTTAAGAGTTCACGTACAAAATACGTCAATAAAACGTGAACAATATGGTGTATGAAGGCATGAAAGTATATGTGTGTATGCTCTGTTCTTCTGTGTTTGAGCTCTGTTCTTCTGTCGAGTCTTCAACTTCTTAAATAGAGAACTCACTACCTTCACCAATTTGAAAATCAATCCCTTTCAGAATAGGAATTGTATTCCTAAAGAATCCTTTCTTTATCATTCTTCCCTTTTGGTTTAGGAATCAAACTAGGTATCCTTTTCACAATAGGATTTCCATATGTAAACCAAATCAAATCAGTTCTTCGATTATATGAATCGGATCAATTAAGGGTTCTTCAATTACTAGTTTTTCAATAAGACTTGTTCTGCAAGAAATAAGCAAATCTTTTGTAGAACCAGTTTTGACGAAAATAGCCAACTTACAGCAACTGCCATGTGATCAGAATCAAACAGACACAGGTTTGCGACACAAGCAGTTTGCCTCAACATATATAATATATATAACTGCATAAATATTAAAGTTCCAATGCTTACTAACTTGATAATAAGTCTTAAATTGGATATCTGAAAATGGGTTTGTGAATTTGGTCTATGATTTGTCAGTAGTCGAGCAGAAGAAGTAGTGGCGAAGTTATGACCCAAAAATAATGGGTCCGACATTGTTAGATTTTAAAAGGTTGAAAAAATTAAGTCGCATTGCGAAAATTTTGAATGAAAACTAAATACAAATCTATTCAAATTTAATAAATAAAATAAAAAATAATTTTATAAAAATGAAACTTATTATGCAAATAAGGTAGTAGATTGAAATATAAATTTTAGGGAAAATAGATTTTCAAAAGTTCTTGATTTTGTATTTAAGAAGTTAAATAATAGAAAAATATAGGATAATTAAAAATATATATATATATATATTTATTTTTATTTTTATTTTTTAAGATGAGAATATGAAGCTCTACTTTGCTCCATTAATTTTGGAATAAAACAACTTAAATTATTTAAAAACTAGGTATTATATTAGGATTCTTATATTTGTATTATGTTTTTATTTTAAGGAAGAAGAGAGAGACCGTACGTGAGTGGTTACTTACGTAAAATCAATATTTTGGAATTAATTTAAGTAAGTTTAGGATTTTTGTATCCATAGGTTACGTGATTCCTTTATTAATTTAAACAATTTAGTATTAGATTCTTACCGTTTATTTTTTTTTATAATTATATTTGTATACTTAAAATTTTGTGACTTCAATAATTTTAGTTAGCTTTAACTCATTAAAAAATATAAGAGCTATTCTAAAAAAAATTTAAAATTTGGTGGTGTCATATGACACCAGACCCATGAACGTGCCTCTGCCATTGAGAAGGTCATAGTGACGAACAAACATGGTGAGAAGCTTGCGGGCTTATTACATGAAACAGGATCTCCCCAGATTGTCATATTGTGCCATGGCTTTCGATCCTCTAAGGTTTGTGCTTCTTCTCTTACTCTTTACTAAATACAGTCATGTATTGGTGCCATATCGCGAGCTATATTCTTTGATATGTATGTTTTTATTTGAAACCAATATTTAGGATGGTTTGACAGTTTTTGTTTTCCGGTTTCTAGGAAAATAGTATCTTGACGAGCGTCGCTGTTGCATTGGCGAAGGAGGGAATTAGTGCTTTCCGTTTGGACTTTGCTGGAAATGGGTAAGTAAATAAACTATTGAGTAAACTGATGAGTTTGAAGATTTATGCATGCATCTACTTTTCGTAATTGTAAGGTCGTTGCCTGAGTAACGTTTAAAATTTGTAGATCATCAAAGTGAGTCAAGTCATGGAGGATAAGGATATTTTTTTTTTATTCGTCTTCGTGCTTGAACAAATTGCTCGAGTTTATGTGACCGAGATTGCCGACATGCCAATTGTTCTGCACATGTTTGTTTAAATGTACTGACTTAGTGGCCATTTTGTTTTATTGTTCAGGGAAAGTGAAGGTTCGTTTGAGTATGGTAACTATTGGAGAGAGGCTGATGATCTGCACGCTGTTTTTCAACACTTTCGTAGTTCGAATCGTGTAGTAAGTGCAATTCTTGGACATAGTAAAGGTAAGTCAGATGTGCTAGATAAGTTACAGCGTCGAGATGGGAGACAGTAACGGTGACCCAAAATTCCGTCTAAAAGTTTGTTTTGAGTTGCTTCATGGGAAAATTTTGTGAAAATCGTATATCTTGAACTTTGTTATTCGTGCAAAATGCAAACAACAGAGAAAAAAATGCTATAAATGTTACCATATGCCTATTCGTTATAGTCTATGCCTAGATTCTGAAGCACAATTTGACAATAAATCTGAAACCAATAGGCACAAAATTGTATGCACGGCATCAAGCTAGTTTCGTCCTTCAGAGCACGTAATGGACTTTGGTTTCTTTGTGCTTCCTAAAGCTGCTACCAGCTCATCTTTAGATCATTTTTTCAGTTTTCACCGTGCTTACTGCAAAAAGGTTACTGAGTTTTGCTTACGACATTACCCTTTAAATGTTATAATGTTTGACAAACATGATTTCAGGAGGTGGTGTTGTGCTACTGTATGCATCTAAATATCAAGATGTTCCTGCTGTTGTAAATGTTTTCGGCCGTTATGATTTAAAGAATGGCGTCAAAGATCGGTTGGGAGATGATTGTCTGCAAAAAATCGAGGTTGGATACAATGACGTTAAAAATAAGACAGGTAATTTTCGTTCTACATAACTTCATCCGCAAGTCTGAACCTTTTTGTGTTGAAATCATACGTGCCGATGCTGGATACTTAAAATAGGTTTCGCTTTTTGTAGGTGCTGTTGAATATCGTGTGACTGCTGACAGTCTGATGGATCGCCTTAATATTAACATGCATGACGAATGTTTTAAAGATTAGCAAAGAATGCAGGTGACAATATCGAGACTCTTTTTAGGTTTCAACAATGTTGTGCGTATATTGTTCACTCGGTCGAGCTTAAAATGCATAATGTAAGTTGCTTCTCATAGGGTCCTGACAATTCATGGAACGGAAGATGAGGTTATCCCTGTCGGAGATGCATTGGAGTTTGTCAAGATCATCCCGAACCATGAATTACAAATTGTGCAAGGAGCCAATCACAACTACACGAAACATCTTTCGAATTAGTGCCAATTATTGTCAACTTTATAAAGACAATAACATAAAAAGAAAGAATATATACTCTTATGTTGTAGGTGCCTGGATGTTGTATTTTTCCTCCAAAATGAAACCTACATATTTCAATGAAATGCCAGAACCATACACCAGACAATTCTATTATATAAATCTTTGCTTTCCTAAGTTACTTTTGTTTAAAGATATCTGTTACAACTATACAGTAAATTAAGAGCTCAAAAACCCTACAAAATACATAGGAGTCATCCAAGTGGGAGACAGCTGATGATAAAACCAGTTGGGGTTCCATTATTGTTGGTACATTATCACGAGCTACTATACTAGAAAACAATCTACACAGGAGGAAGACCGCCTCGTACATCATCATCATCACTCTTGCATAAACACAATATACAGATTTACAGTAACAAAATTACCAGAATAAATAACCCTTAATAGAATTCACGGTCTGGTAATAACAAAGGAGCAGCCAGTGTCCAAAAGTATAGCACGGCCGTAACCCATTCAGAACAAATCCTAATCCAAACCGAGGTCCAGCCAACATCAATTAATTTCGAGCTTTCGTTGTCGTCCGTCCATCCCGAGAGGAGCATTCCGGCATACATGCTAGCCAGAGCGAATATAAGGTGGAAGAAGGAATACGAATAACTAACTGGTCGTGGCTCGTCATCCTTCTTATCTTTTCCTTCTTCCACATCCTCTTTTTCAAGTAAAGGCTTACTTCCAGCTGCCAAACAAAACTCATCACTCAAAATTTAGCTTTATTTTTTAATAGAAGATGTGTTTTTTTATGTACTATATGTTTCTGATTACCTGACTTGGGTGATCCTGGTGACAAAAAGGTTGTTGAAGATCCAGCACGAAAAGCAGAGTACAGAACTGAGAGAATAGTTGTGAGCATCCCAAGAAAAAGGGTACTCGTGGAGACGGCATTGGATTTGCTATGGAGGCCATTGCATTTGTAGCCATGAGGTTCACTGGAGAGAGCCGTGTAAAGCACGTAAGAACAATAAACTGCTACCACAGAAGCAGGCAAGAGGCTGCCATTTATCTGTAAACATGAACAAGTAATTTATTTTAGGGATGGATAATATTGTATTTTGTCTCTGTAGATGGAGAGAGTGATAGTTACCGTTGGATGTAGAGCTATGATCCCAAAAGCAAGTGCAAGAATCATGGTCATGACAATGAAGAAGATGTTCAGGCCACAATCATGACCAGATGGATTGAACCATATGAACATAATCCCAGATAATACAAATGCAGCAATGTAGCATACAATAGATATTACGAGTAGTGCGATGTACCTAAACATATCCGTTCATCAAGTTATAAAAAAATAAAAAATAAAATAGTTCTTCATCATATGAAAGTTTCAATTTTTACCATTTTTGTTCATCTTTTGCAACCCATGCATCATTCCACGCATGTACAAAGTCCAATAACAATAGTACTTGAACCAATAAAAACACCCCAGCTCCGAATTTTGACGCATAGCCTGCAAATATAGAGAATAAGACTTTGTGAAAAGCGCCAAATAAAAGAAGTTGGCAGAAGAGTGAAAGCTGAACTTACTATATACTGAGATGACAGTATTAGGCATGAAAAACATAAGGAGCACCAGCAAAAGCCATATGATCATCTTGGCAACCCATCCACCATGATGCCATGAATCTCGAGTCTCATTTTGATCTTTCACGCCAATCATCAGAAGGGCAAGTATTCCAAAAAATAAGAAATTTCCCAATGTCACACGGAGTACAGCCTGCATTTGATACCATGCTTCTGGGTGATGAGCGGTATTTATCCCTGAAAACAAGTGGAATAAGAAATGTTTCACAGCTAACATACACTAAAAGGTCCATATATCCAAACCAAAGCACGTGATGGTATACAAACAATCAAAATCATGAAAGTAATTTATCAATTCTTGGTGAAAGATACTACCGACTAAGAAAACAGTAATTCAAACAGATACCCAGATGAGAAAAAAGGGATGGATGATTGATAGAAACTAACTAACATTTGAATTTCTCCAATAGAGGAGCCCCAACTTCTCTGAGAATCCATGCGAGGATCAAAGTGAGACCAAAGAGAGCACAGTAAGCGATTCGAGCTGATTTCTTGGATATTCCTGACGCCACCGATGAGCAAACACCGCACGTTAATGACGCAAAACATGACGCCAAGCACGACATCTCTCTAGAATCAATCAAGATGATTCTGTCTCTTTGTTTGTGGCTCTCTCTCGAAGCAACATATGAATTTTACTGATGGAAGGAAGGGGAAAGGGATGGGATGGGATAGGAAGACTGGTAGTTACTAGTTAGTTGTACACTTGAATTGTTTTGTTTGTACACGCAAGCAATCAATATAGTGAGTTCAGTCAGACGTGGATTTGGTTTTTTTGATAGGAAAGTCAATTTGTCAAGAGTCAGAGAGAAAGTAGTAGATTTTTTTGAAGATCTTCCATTCCTCCTTAATGATAAAGTATACCATATCGTTCCAATCGATGGTGGTTCACGGTTCAATTTTAAGTCTATACCAAGTAAGGTGGTTCCATTTCAATTTAATCAATAATTTATAACTTCGTTAAATTAATGAATTAATATAAATTTATTAATTTAAAGAGTTTCAAAAAGTAATTAATCTTTACATTCACCGATTATATTTGACAATGGCAGGTTCAAGTTCGAACTCATATATGGGCACCTGACCTCTATTGATAATCTAGCTAGTAAGATGTTTATCATGGATTTAAACTTGTACAGACAGGCTAGTTTAGTGATGGCTTGGTTGAACCTCAAAAAGGTGATGGCTTGGTTGGGCTTAGGCGATCTTCATTTGGGCTTAAACAGAATCGCCGTAATATTAACATACATGATGAATGTCTTCAGTATCGAGACTCTTTTAAGGTTTCAACATAGTTGTGCGTATATTTTTCTCTCCATCGAGCTTAAATGCGTAATGTAAGTTGCTTCTCATAGGGTCCTGACAATTCATGGATCGGAAGACGAGGTTATCCCCGTCGTGTCGGAGATGCATTGGAGTTTGCCAAGATCATCCCAAACCATGAATTACAAACTGTGCAAGGAGCCAATCACAGCTACACGGAACATCTTTCCGAATTAGTGCCAATCATAGTCAACTTTATAAAGACAATAACATAGACAGAAAATTCTATTATATACTACATAAATCTTTGCTTTCCTGAGTTACTTTTGTTTCAAGTTATATGTTACAAGTATACAATAATTTAAGAGCTGAAATCCCTACAAAAAACATTGAAGTCATCCAAGTGGGTGACAGCTGATGATAAAAACCAGTTGCGGTTCCATTATGATATTCCATTATACTTCTTCTTCTGTCCCCTCAAAAAGTTAGATCTCCCAGGATCCAATCTTTCAATTTCCTAGACTTGATGGTCTTTCATCTGGCATCAGCTAGTGATGTTTCCGTTTTCGCGCCTATCTTCATTGACAAGAGCAACTGTTAGAAGATTTCGCTCCTGGGATCCTGATCGAATCAATTAAAATTGCATTTTCAATAACAGATCAAACATAATTAAACCCGTTCTAGACACTTGAGCGCTACCACTGAATATCCAAAAGTCTGTACACATGGAAGAAAATAAAATTCTTAAATAAATAGCCGAGTCAACACCACAAACATTGAAATCTCATCGTTATTAGATATTTAATAATAGTTACCGACTGCTGACTGTTTCCGTAGCTTCTGATGAGAAAAATGCCATCTATGAATGCAAAGAGAAGTGTCAATTACCTCTTCAATGTCGTTGCTAGACAAGTCGGCATCATCCAACCTTGCTTTAAAGAATTTGTCTGAATTCATGAGCTCTCCACTTTCCATTCGCTCCTGAACCACGACAAAAATCACTTGAATTATTATCCATATGTGTTTTAATAAGGTATTACTGTATAAATGAGAAACATGGATGGAAACTTATCGTACAAGTTCAGACTTTGCCGATTCGAGTTTCTGCTGCAAGTCTAAGATGTGATGTTTTGAAAGGCTGGAAAATGGAGAAATAAATTTGATATACAAACAATATACACAAAAGAAGAGAATATAACTGAATTTTTTTAATCATATCACCTCACGATCTCTGAAGTTCAACGGACCGAGCTAATGCTTCTCTTCTTGTCAATAAATTCTGGGGCCTTATTGCTTGAGGACGTTTATAATTCTTTCCACGATAGACAATAATCATATAGCCTTTAGTAGTTTTATCAACAGATACTAATACTCCACCACTCTCGGCCTCCAAATCTATAGCAATATGCTTAACTTGGGCAAGATTCTTTTCTTTAACTAGAATCTTAACTAATTCTCGATATTTCCAGTGCAAGTGCATATTTTCTATGGTACCACCATAAACCCCCCCGCCTGCCTGAGATAAGCAAATAAATAATGAAATCAAATTGTCATGCTTGAAACCATGAAACAGGGTCAAGAGTATCGATTCTTTCTTACCTAGTGGTAGAAAGGGCTTCATAATCAAACCCATTTTACGAAATAAAAATCTCTCCTCATTTGTAATAGTTTCTAAGTCAGTTGGTGTCTCTGCTGGGTTCAGATCCTTTTGCACTTTTGCTAAAGCTTTATCTGCCATTTTCAACTTCCGTTTTGCCTAGGACCATCCAGAAGAGTTGAAGATTAGTGAGAATCTAATAGGGAGAGTGTTAATACTTTTTTGAGTTAATATAAGTTGCAAAAAATAATTTCGTCCTGAGAAATCTGACTAACGAAGCCTGTCTAGACAATGCTGATTCTTTCTTCATCTCCTCGACATCTCTACAGCTTGGTTGCTGGCCCCAGCGAGAAGCTGCTGCAATGGTTTCGTTGAGAGAGTCAGCGATCAATGGGAAGTTAGAAGCTTTGACCGTTGACCCAATCGAGGCTGTGAGTGGATGTCGAGCTTGCTCTTCCTCATCTTGTTGGAGAATTGTTTGATTTTCCCTCTCTATCACAGCATCTCTAACCAATGGTGGCAAGAAGTCATTACCCCGGTAGAAGACAATAAATTCCTTATTTCTAGAAAGTAAAGTTCCTCCTGTCAATTTCTGCATTCACCAAATGGAACATGCAGAATTCAGTGTATCAATATGCATTTGAGATAAAGAAGAACAAAGAAGAGATAACAGAAATCACTAAACATGAATCAAAGCAACTATACATACCCATGAACAAAGAAGATTCACATAAAACACCAAACTGAATCATTAAAAGGCATACTAGTTTCTAGCCCATGTGTCAAACAATCTGAAACCAGCCATTTTCAGTTGAAAAACCTCGAAATTGGTCTTTTCTATATTAAAATTTAAAGATAAGGATCATTTTAGCGCTCCTTAACAGAAACTTGTCCACTTTGGATTGTGTTAAAATACAAGGATTAAATACAATATGATCCCTTATTGAATCTAAGAACTACAGAATGTGTTTGTGGGGGGGAACTCAGAAGGACATGCCACAATTGACACTTCATAATATGTAAGCAACAAGATTTAACACCTCACCTTCAGTTCTTCAGCCATTCTTTCATTCCTCGTATTCTCAACTCCACGTTTGATGGCTATCTTTGCAATGGCTCTTCTTTCCCACAGTTTTACCATAGCTTTAGCCAGACCTTGGAGCTCTCTGTTCCTTCCTAAAGAGAAATTTAATAAAATAACAGGCCTTGAGAAAACAAAACTGGTGAATGACTAAATAATAGGCAGAAATCAAACATACCGAGGGAAAAATGTGGGGGCACTGTCCTTGCAAGCCTACGAAGAACTGTCGTCTCGCTGTCCATTAAACAATGTCTTACCCCAAAAGGAAGAAGTCTAAATGGGGGCTTATATCCAGGAACCACAGAAGGAAGTAAGTCTGCATCTACAGGCAACGGCTCACAGCCAGTCCAATCTTTAAATCGTGGGCCCAACTTGTCCAACAAATCATTGAGCTCACACAAGTCCATTATTTCCTCTTTAGATAGATCCTTCCTATTCTTCACTGAATTCGGTGTGAAAGAATCTGTAGTTCTTTTAGGGCCAAGAGCTCTAATAGTATCAGTCTTGATGTCTTGTGAGCGCGGCAAGACATTCCCATCACCTTGAATTTTTTCAGTATATGACTTTACCAAGGAAGTTTGTAGTTCATTTTTCTAAACAACCCTATAGAACTTCCTGACCTCCATATAACCAAACCTCCAGTTTTACTCTGGCATAACACAAACGATAATTCAAGTGATAGGCTGTTTGATCTACAATCCGCAACAACATACAGGAAATAAACTAAATTGTACATACCAACTAATCAACACCTGAGAAAATGTTATGAATAGCAACAATTGTGCTAATTCCAGTTACTATTCACAATACGAATTTAATCCTAGCAGGTCAATGAAATCATTATAAAACAACATAAAACACTGACCTCTAGAATCTCGTGGGTCCTCTTCATGTTAAGAGGAAAAGACTCTTCAAACTTTAATTTCACCACTTCATCCATCTTCCACTTATCATGAATTGAATCTACTAAGGATTGAGTGATCCCAGATACACCAACTTTCGTCCTCTCGTACATTCTCAGCGCAAGACTTCGTAGCCTCCTAAGCTCGTGTTCTGGAAGCGTACTCTCAGCCAACTCAGTGAACTCTCAGCCAACTCAGTGTTACTCTTCTTCCCTTTCTCATTTCCTTGTCCAATTTCTCTCTTTCCCTCCCATGGAAATGCCATTGAATTTTAATTCTCCCTCGAACGAATGCCGTCTCTGAAGGGCTCAATTTCTTCCTGCTTCTTCATATCCACGAAACTTGAGGGTGTATCAATTTTTGAAGAATTTTCATTGACTATCACCCTGGAATTAATTTCTTTCTCTACATTAGTCACTTCTTCAACATCAACATAGTCTGCTCTATCATTTTCACGATAACTACGAAACCCTCTAGCAATCCCTTCTCCTAGTTTATTATCAGAATCCATCCGCAAACTTTCTGGTTCAAAATCTACTTGAGTTTCACTGATTTTTTTCTTAGCGACCGAAGGAGGGGAGACAAATGCATTTGAAATAGAACTCAATGGTTTTGATTTCACCTTTTCTTCTACTCCATTATCCGAATCAATTCGCAAACTTTCCGTCTCCAATTCATTGGTTTCAAGGTGTTTTCTCTTGGGTATCCAAGGAGGCGAAACAAATTTATTAGAAATAGAAAAATTACTCACTGGCTTATCCACTGATAGTGTTTTACGAAGTTCGAAAGAGCTCTCGAATACTTGTTCTTCTTCTTCAACTTCTACCTCCTGTTGTTGTTGCCATGGAAATTCACGTCTAGGAGAAGGGATTTTATCAGACCATTTATCACGAATTTGTTCTTGGAAGCTGGGCCTGAGCTTTCTCTTGGCATTTGTGACATGAAGTGTGTATTTTGAAGAAAAAGAATAAATTATTTTGGGAGATTTTGAAAATTTCAAGTGTAAAGAGTGAGATGGGCGTGTGAGAAGAAATGGGTAGAAAGAATCGTTCGGAGATGGAGAAGAGGGGATGTGTAAAAATGGCGGGTGTGCTGCTATTGTTGCTTGCTAATGTGAAAGGGGCGGCTCCTAAATAAATGGCTAATGGCATGAAAAATTTTAGTTTTATTATTATAATAACATTTTTATCCCTCGCCACTGTTAAATACTTTTGGAAGTGTTCGGTGAAATGCCTGAAAGAACAATTTAAGCTCTAGAAGGATTTGAACATTTAAAACTGGTCTGGTTTCATACATTATGAAACGTGTTTAAAGTTCTCGACTATGGCACATTTAGCAATCCTTCCCTTGGTCAAACTTGCGATTTAACTGGGTATATGCGAAATCTCATTCCTTCTAGACAAATCCATGACACATGCAACTGCCTAGAGCGTCAAAGGTCTAGCGACCTTATCTTTGTTCGAAACAATTTGTGTCGGAGAGACTTTTAAGTAGAAACATTTTTTTGATGTTATTTGAAGTAGAAACTTGAACTTTTAAAATTGCAGCTGCTATTCTTGGTTCTCCCTTCTCTAATGCGAGTGCCCCTGATCAACTTGTGTGGACACCTCATAGAAGTGGTGTGTATCAAGTAAAATATGGGTACCAGATTGCCGAAGCTTTGTTGTCTGAGCAGCAGGACTCATCCTCGTCGCCTGTGCTTTCGTCTTTCGGGCTTTTGGGACAAGGTTGGGTCGCTTTCTCTTCCTCCTCATATTAAGCATTTTTGTTGGAAGCTATGTAAAGGCTTACTAGGCACTAGAGATCTTAATCGTTGTGGTATGTCGTTGCCTGAACATTGTGAAGTATGTTGTGATGAAGATGAATCCATTCTGCATTTGTTTAAATGTTGCCGTTGGTGTCAATCGCTATGGGAATTGGTTGACTTGTCAAGTGTTTCTATAGCTCGGCAATCATGGACGTCTATTTCTGGTTGCAATGGATTTTTTAAAACTTTGGACATTGATAATTTGGTTAAGTTTGTGGCTGTGTGTTGCATTTGGAGTAATCGCAACAAAGCGATTTTCGAGTTTGTCTGTGAGCGCTCCATTTGTAGTGCTGAAGCAGTCTGATGATGGCTGATGGAGTACAAGCACTTCAAGTAATTGACCTTGGTGCAGCTGGTGATGGAGGAATTGAGGTTTACTTATTGATCAGAGCAAGGCTTTCATTTCTACCTTTAGTAATTGTCATTCGTTTCAATTGTTAAAATAGACTGTACTAAAGTAGCTAAAAGGGTAGCTAGTCTTAATACCTCTTCATTGTCATTGTCTCCTTGTTTTCTTTAATCGATTTGCGTGAGGGTATAGCGAATTTAATCCCTTTGGACGCTTTAAATTAATGAATGACGGACATGCCGTTTATCAATATATATATATATATATACATATATATATACACACATATATATTATTTTCTATCCTCCCTCCCTACAATCATGACGCATTCGAAAAGACGATTGTGAACCTTAATTCGGTTTTTAGGTATCAGATATGCATATATTAGTATTTACTAAGCTAGTCTCTCCTTCGCTCTACTTTGGTATTTGAAGTTGTTCTTCTACCTAAAAAGGCCAAAAAGGAAAACCTCGGTGCGTTAAGGCTCCCCGCTTTAAGGGCATGGGGGAGGATGTCGTAGTACGCAACCTTCCCCTTGCAATTGCAGAGAGGTTGTTTGACTCGAACCAGTAATCTTCAGGCCACAAAAGAGCAACCTTAACTGGTTGCGCCAAGGCTCGCCCTCAAGTTGTTCTTATACCTACATTATTGAATATTTTATCCACATACTATTATACCATTCGTTTGCTTCAAGACTTATGAACTTGGCCTCTTCATAAAAAGTAAAAGCCAAACATTATTAAACTGATTGAGTTAATCAGTTTGGTTCACAAATGCTTTGAAAAGAATTCATGCAATTTACTCAAAATTAAGTGACCTTCGATTTGCGATACTTATTTCGTTAAAAAAATGAACTTTTACAATAAAATTTGCTAATAATTTTCTCTAGTGAATAATTAACTGTTTAACACTACTTCTATACTGATCATGATCTATTGAAAATGAATTGTGATGATGATGTAAATTTTAAGCCCATCCTAATTAATCTTTATGAATGCTAGCTAATCTATTGGAAAATTCTCTGTCCTGGCGATAGAATCATTTCGGGGTCGAACTTTTCTTTGCTCTCTAGAAAGTTTTTCCATTTCGATCCGAAATGCTTAATCCAATTTTCTTTATTTGTGTAATGTGGAAGATATTGTTTCACTCTAATTCCATTTTTATCACAAAAGCTCAAAATCTCTTTGTTTTGATCATCATAGTCTTGATAGTTGAACCCACTTGAATGCAGAAATCCAACGGTGTAGAATGTTTCCTCATCAGGAATTATTGCCGACATTCTATCATCCCATCTGTAAACAAAAATATGGTTAATTTCAAAGTAACTATTATCGACTAGTAATATCTATGTTTCTTACTTGTTGCGATTCATAGGATAGACGAGGACAGGTCCCGTAGTGATGTTTCGTTTGAGGAGAATTCCTTTGAACACTCCTAAATCGAAATCGATAATTCGAGATTTTGGTATGAAGAGATTTAACCATGGATGATGAACTTCCCATAATCCTTGTGATTGGAGTTTTAGCTCTTGGTTGTGGACTCTATCAAGAAATTCCACGTAGGAAACATCTTTTCCGAACTTAAATCCAGGAACGTAGCTTAACCCTTTCAGTAACTCGTTCAATTCCTATACATGATCAAAATAAATATCAAATCGATAATCAAAATGTCTATTAAAGCCTAATTAACACAAAGAAGATTAATTAATGGATAATTGTGCATGGATAGTACCTTGTCTACGGTGGCAATGGTATGATCGTCATAATTTTTAGCGACTTCAAGGGAATAGAGAATATCGTGCTGTTTTATCAAGGAAGTGATTTGCTTGAAATGAGACTTGGGGAAAAAAGACGATCTCCAATTATTCAAAGAACCCTGATTCGTTATGAGAGAACCTTCTAAATAATCTAGAGCGTTGCTTTCTTCCCTTCCATTAAATGCGATCAACAGTTCTTGGTCTCTCGTAAAGCTAGAGAAATCGTTGTATAGCAAGCGTACCCATTTCACCTACAAGCAAAAATTGATTAATATATATAAAAAATCAACATTAAATACTAGTATTAACTTCTGTGCATATATTCAAACAGTTGGACTAATGTATTAGGACTTGAAATGTAGCCATTTTGCGCTTCTATCTTATTTATTTGTAGGGAGACACTTTTGACAAAATAATACCTCCTCCGACTTCCGTCTTTGAATAGATGACGTTTGATTTTTTTAGATTCATTCAAAAATTGATGTAATGTCATGATCTCTTTATACCCTTTATTTATTTATTTATTTTTAGGGGTTTATACCTTTTTTTTTATTGGTTTTGGACTATATATATGGAATACAATCAAATAAATATTATTATAAGATTTATATTGAGATATGATATGATATGAAGTGAAAGAAAATATCCTCACCCTTTTGGGAGCTGGCTCCAAGGTAATCCTAGCTCTAGTGATAATACCAAACTGGCCTAAACCTCCCAAAACAGCGTAGAAAAGCTCAGAGTTGTTGCGTTTGGAACAAGTTACCAAGTTTCCTTTTCCTGAATTCAAAATTTGCAACTCATTATTAGTAATATACTCCATATAGCTAGTAGTAAACCTAATGTATAATACCCATATGCATGAAAACTATTTGACTCTAACTCCACATATATTATTGTTTGTGCGAACGAACTCATTTCTTTATTGTACAATAATATATATAACTCCCAATATAAAAACGTGTACGTTTCTATTTACATCGCGGTCCACAGAATTTTACCAACTGAATATCCTCAGTTGAACAAATTATATGTTAAGATTATTTTTATATTTATACATATGTATATATAATTTGTATATTTTTGAAGTCATATAATTTGTATATATATTGTAGTCATACGAAAGTTAAAAATTATCATCGTCATAGTTACGGAAGCATATGTTTTGTTAAGATAGTCACCAATGTGAAGCTAAGATCGTCGCGTGTGGGCCCAGTGACCATGGTTAGTTAAATACTTAACTTAATTAAATGTAAGTCTATAATTAAAATTTTCTTGGATATATAAGAACTTCCAAGCGTATCTATATAATCTTTTAAGAATACCATCGAAAGAAATTAAGAGGAATTTGTACGTATTTAATCGCAAGTAATTAAATGTAAATTAAGCTAATTAATTAATTAGTACCTGTAACAACATCGAGCTCATAGACATTGCTAATCTGAGGACCAAAACGGAACGTTTGGCCGCTAATTCCGGCATTAGACAGAGTACCACCAACTGTTATATGCAAATAATCCGTCCACGAGACAGGCGAAAGCCCATGTGCCAGCGTGGCATGTAACACATCAATCCACATTTGTTCCCCAGACACGTCAGCGAAAAATCCCCTTCCGTCGACGACAACTCCTCCTCCTCCACCACACCATCGTCTCAAAGACATCATCTCCACCACCACGCCACTGCCACTGACCCCAACCATGGCCTGTCCTCGTACGGAGTGGCCACATCCTTTAGCCGCCACGTATAATTTAGTTTGGCTATTCACGTTGTTGTTATAAACGAATTTTGTTAAGGTTGCTATGTCGGAGACTGATGTCGGATAAAGAACTGCGATAGGGTTTCGGTTTACGATGTTTCCATAGTCCTGAGAGGCTGGTTTAATGGCTTCTGGATCGGTACGGAGTTTGGTGGAGATGGTAGGGGGTAACAAGATGTTGTTCATAGTCGATGGCGGCTTTGTGGTGGTACCAATTGTGGATATCATATGAGTTATAATAAATATTACCATGAAATTAGAAGACGTTGAAGAAGAAGTTGATAAGTATCTCATCAGAGACATTTTCTTTTGAGAGAGTGAAAGAGAAAGAAAAAGACTTATAAAAATAATGATCTATGAAGATAGAGAAGTGTATCGATCACATATATATAAATGAAATTATTGATTCACATGTGGACAATCTTATGTATCTCCGTATATAGTAGTATATACATGTATAAGTTATTGTACGTATATACTGGGTGATATTATATGATCTAACAAACTCTTCGGACTTTACCAGCCTATTGCATGTGCTTTAATTTCATTTTCTAGACTAGTTCACGGGTTCCCATTGTAAATTAACGTAGAAAGGAATTCACTGAAAGAACAGTCTCGTGCGACAACCATGAAAACTAAATTCCAAGTGTAATAGTAGTATTTTGGACAAAATTAAAATCTTTTGAAAAACCAAATCAAAACCGTCTAATTGATTCAGTTGAAACGATATGGAATTCGTTTATATACTTTATCATTCCCTAAATACAATTGTTATTACTTGTAGAAAAAAAGCTGACAAGTAATTAGAAGACAAATATTTTTCAGACATCCTCGATATCCTCACAGCCGATAATCATAAGATTAATATCTCGTTTCGACTGTCAACTTCCGAAACGGTAAAACATTTGAATTAAAGACAAATGTTACTACTACTAAGCACATGGAAATAAAGAACATGTCGCAGAGTCTCTAAATAAGCACGACATGCATGTGTTAGTTCGTGTAATCGTTATTCTTCTTGATTATTAGTTACAATTTTAGAAAGATGTTTTAGTCTCAACGATTAAAGTTATGTTTAAAATGAATTTATATGAATGTTTATTTGATTTATGTAAAATAACAGATATTTGCATTTAATTTGGAACGGATGGAGTATTTATTACAAACATGTTTCACGTAATATATATATATATATATAAATTTATGAATAAGATTAAGATACAAATCTCACATCATAAACTCATGCATGCATGCTGGATCACATATAGCAAATTTTGTTCATTTTATAAAAGATTCGTTCGGGCAACAACATATATAAAAACAACATAAATTCTTGCGTGCATAGGGTGTATAACTCCTTGTTCCATATAAACTTGTTAATCAAAATTACCTGTCTCATGGATCACATCCCTAATTAAATTACATATATATAAAAATAATACTCCCTCCATCTTAAAATAAATATAAATTTTTCAATATAAATTACATGTAAAAATTTGCATCTATTTTAGGACGGAAGTAGTAATTCATATTTAACTATTACTAATATTTACTTGTTGTACGTATAAAGTTAAACCTTTCTCAAATTTACAAAATAAGAAGTGAAATTGATTTCCAAGATTCTCTGAAACTTCTCTGGCGCCTTTTTCTTTAATTAGTTGTAGTAGCTTGTGTGCTACGTAGCTGCTTGCTTCTCTGTTGGAATTACATTTTGCTCTGCCTCTTTAGTGTGTATAATTGACTTACAGACGATATTAAATAATTCAACGATGTACTAGGATTCTGTTCTGTCGAATAAAAATCATATGAAAAGATATATATATATATATATAGGTAAGGTAATTAATGATGAGCCAGCAATATCCAGTTAAGCAGCAAAGAAGTTGCTTCGAAATTTATTTCTAGCCCTATATAGCAGTATACATTAATTTCCATTTAAAGTTCAACCGAATCTTTCTTTGTTCAAATCTTTTAGAATGAGGACTAAGATCAGTAAGAGGTGACCGATGAGCCATTGACTCTGACCAAAATGCAATTTGACGTTTATTGTAATTTGCTTATGGACAAAACCCCCCTGTTATTTTATAGTGCTTGATGCTTTGCCAATATTGAATGTGAAACATATATGCATATTTTGATTTTTTTTTTCCGTAGGAACGTTGATCAACTAGAACTAGGTACGTAGAAAATGTTATTTTCTTTCTGTAAGTTTTGAATGTTTACTTCAAAAAAAAAAAAAAATCATATGTGGACCACCGCTTAAATAATAGTAATGGAAAACGAGCTCAAGACTCATTTATGAACTAGTCGAAATCGAACAAAATTTTAAGATCGTTTATAGATGATCCGGATCTGAACTATGACTCGTTTAGAGCAAACATGTTATAACGAGAACCAAACAGTTCAAGAGCTATGACTCGTTTATAATTGATGTATTTCATAATTTTAATGCTCATACATAAATTTTATGATGTATTTCATAATTTTATAATTTTTCCCAAAAATTCATAATTTCTAGAATATAATAATATAAATTTATTTTTATAATCATAAAAATTTAAAAATATTGATATAGAAAAATTCTATACAAACAAAATATTATATAAATATAAAATATTTTCTCTCTCTTAATTAATTAAATAATATTGATAGGTACAGAAAAAATGCTCCTCCTCCAACAGCGAATTATTAATCAGTAGATGCCGTAAATTAGCTTTTTTGGGACTGATAACATTTTTAATAAACTGGTTTCATCATATTGAATTAGAAGTCACACATCAAAAAGCTTAACCTTGAAAGAGATTAGACTCAACAATTTTAATCATTGTTTAAATCATTGCACGTAATCGATATCTGAATTTGTAAAAATATGAACAAAGATGATGTATTTTGAAATTAAAACATTAAAACGTGTCGATACAAACAAACAAATCCAAAAATATGGTCCGAAAAGTCATGCCTGAATATGACTTGACAGTAAACTAAAGTCTAAAACAAAAAATTTTGTCCTGATTTTATTATTTCTTAATCAAATCATTGTTTCACAAACCATGCTAAGGACTCAAGTTTAGGACTTCCAATTGAGACAAGGACCAAATTTAGGTTGATATTGTAGAACTTAACCTCTTTCTCCTACCTAAAAGACCCAATTTTGAGTTACAGCCAGATTTACAGAATACGGATGAATCAATTCGATCAGTCAAAAACATCTACGGGACCAAAACCGATAGTATGAGTTTCCGTAGCAGTTCGATTTTGGTTGGTTTGGCTAGAAATAGGTCGATTCGGTAACCCAACCGAATCTAGGTTGATCAAAATTTGGTACTTTTAACCAGCAGATCGATTGATCAGTTCGGTTCAGGTAGATTTTGATTTGGTGGATCGGTTATGCCCACAGCCCACCCCTAGTCAGCTAGTCCTACTCTTACGCAATAGATGCTTCCCCAACAAGTATCAATATTGAACATGTATACACTTGTGTATATAGAAAAAAACTAGCAAGATTCCCATTATAGGCTGCAACCTTCTGTAACCAAAATGAAACACAATCTTTAGGCCATCGCTGAAGTTTCATAGTACTCGGAACAGGATCTTGTGTCTTTTCTCATGTAAAGAGGAGAACGTGACTTGACAGAGTTCACCATGTAGGTAAGGCATTTGGCCTTACACTCTCTCTCTTCTGAGCCATATACTTTTACATCCTGAATAATGTAAATTTCACCACATAAGGCTATTTGGCCTTACTCTACCTTTTACTCGTCAAGGACACAATGTCAAGTCACCCTCACAGCCTTTTACATAGGCACAAGATCCAGAGCAATCACTCTCATAGCCTTTTACGAAGGCACAAGATCCAAAAACCATCATCTTCACTGCCTTTTACATAGGCACAAGATCCAAAAACATCACAATAAGGAGCATTCTGCTCATACAATCGTTTTTGCAACCAAAAGAAACGAAAACGAGATCAGTAGTACCATACACAGACAGATACGGACGAGCAAACAAAAATATTCATAGGGAAAAAACAATTCCTCTATACATCTTTATGCTATATATATACTGCTATTATCTAACATTGGTGGGGACAATACTGCTATTCATTTCTCCATTATGTTGATTATTACAACCACCTTCTCCAAAATGACTCTTTCAACAACTACACCATAAATAAACCTATAATACGGAATTTAACCTAATCATTAATAACTACCAGTATCATCCAAAAGCCTACACTAATCACTGCTACTTGCAACACTATACTCTCATACTTGACTCCTACTGAAGCCGATTCCTCCCACAGCTTCAAAACTACCAACCTAAAATGTTAATCGAAACTAGCCCTAAATCATGCCCACCAACTCAGAGAATTGACTTACATAGACGAATAAAAGCTGACCTCCTGGAGGACCAATATAAGCCTAAGATCCAAACAGCAGAGGTCGAAAATAGACAGTGCAAAACTTGAAGTAAGCAGTGAAGTTGTAGCTGATATAGACTCAAACTCAGAAGGTTTCATTGTAAGTTTAATTATGACGAAAAGAGCTATGATTCGTATACAGCGAAAACCAAACAGGGGAATTGGCTTTGTACATAACCAAAGTACTCTAGAATTCAAAAACATATAATACTTCTGGAGAGAAGGTAACATGAGACAGAAGAGCCAAAATGATCTTCCTCATACTTGAAGCCGAGGGAAGAAGTAAATCAGTGGTTGCGACGAGTACAACATTTTATGCTCAAGCAGCAGGGACCTTCTTTCCATCTTCAATAAAGAAAATTGCAGTCTCCGGGACCTTAAAATGCAAAGAGATGTAAAAGTTTTATTTGGTACAGTCTGAGTCTAGTAAAATGCACAGCACTGACATAGCTGAAAACGAGAAAGGAACCCACAAGCTAGCATTGTTACATAAGCTGACTATAGGGACCAAAATGAGGGAGAGAGAACAAACGAAGAATAGCTATGTTGATGCTTTTCTGTGGTTTAAATTTAATCAAGTTTTTTATTGAAGACTCTCATCGCTATTTAGAAATAGAGATAACTAAAAAAAGTAACCACCTACTAAATATCAGAGAGGAGAGAAAATGATGAGCGTCTTACACTAGGCCAGGTATCTGTAATGAATTCTACAATATCGTATGCTATATCTCCTTGAACATCGATCTGGTCTTTATCAGTTGGCCCCTGCAAACATGTTTAAAACCACAAATGAGCATTTGAAAATTACAGTCGATAAGTCTTAGGCTCAAAATTCCACCATATACCTTGACTACGGAGGCTCCTGTAGCAAATTTCTTTCCCAACTTCTTAGAAGCATCACTAAGCTTGACACCTGAAAAAATCCAATTCACAAAAACAATAAGATACCACTTCAAATTGAGAATAGGAAATAAATTAAAAGCTGCTCGTAGGATTCTCACCCACCAAAAAGTTCCAATCCCTTGATGGTGGTGATAGATTTTCTCTTGTTACGTGTGACCTTTTCAACAATTATTTCTTGCTTCTCCTACAGAAAATTCATATGAATTATGAAGTTACAAAAAACTTGAACAAAAACTACATCGAAAGATATGCGTGCAAGTTGCTCATAGAACAAATATCAAGCCACATAAGTTACCTTTTTCTTAATTTTCCCACCGGGAAGACGTTTGACTTCCTCTTTCTTAGTAACTCCTAAGATCCAGATAGCAGAGACAAAAGCAAAGACAGATGTTAGAATCACAAACTACAACCATACAAAGGAAAAATGAACAATCAGCAATATAAAGTTAAACCAAGCAACTAATCAAGAAATATCAAGAGAACTCCTCAACAGTCCTTAGTAGCAAAAACAGTAAACATATTCCAAACATCAAACTATAAGTTCCGTCATCTGACGACCAAGATTACCGAGCTATACATAAATATATGAATTAAAAAATTCCAGGCAAAAAAATTAAATAATAAATACTGGCTTAAATTGCAATGGGCTGACAATATTCTGCATTAACATTAACAGCATTTTAACTAAACTAAGCTATAGAACAGAACTAAACTAAGCTATAGAACAGAAAGTTAACCTGAAGTATTGCCGCTGCTCGAAACACCAGTGGACTGTAACTTCTCAGTGACCTTATCAACATCCGTAGCATCTGCCTCCGCATAAAAACAATAAAATTGATTCAAGCATGGCAAAGTTTAGACTATTCTGAGAAACGCGATTAGGGTTTTACTTAGCGATACTAAAAATTCCAAGCTTGAAAAGTGAAACCAACCTTTGATTAGATCAGGGTAAAGATCCGGTGCGTTTTGGATCAACCAGGGTTTGCATTTCTCGAAATCGGGCCCGAATTCGCAGAACTCAGCGGGTAAACTGCAAACTACACAGTACAGTACTTGAACCGGTTGGGGTTTCTCAATCTCCGCCATTAGAAACCTATTCTTTTTCTTAGATTAGTGAAGTTTTGTGACTGCGAAAAATTGCGACAAAAATAAGTTGAGAGAGAAAGCACATTGAATTGTTTGTTTAGACCCAAACTATCGCTAAAAAGCCTTATGAAACATATTCTTTATTAAAAGACAAAAGAAACGCAGCTACTATTACACTTGAGCTAAATTAGCCCCTATAGCTAACATCTTGCAATTTTGGTAGATCAGAATCAGTTAAAGGCTTTAACTGGTCTATGAACTATAAGCATGTAAACTGTAAAGGTAAAAATACAGAAACGAGTTAACTGGTCTATGAAATATAATTCATAATTTTAAATTGACATGAGAAACAGGTATGCAACTCCAGTCATCAAACACCCCAGATATGTGAGCGGAGAAGAGCTGCTCAAACACTATAAAGCTGGGATTTTTAAACATGAGGAAAAATCAATTTAAGCAACAATGACTAAACCCCAGCACCCCAACGCAGTCGCCATCGGAAGTCCCACAGACGGAAAACAAAAAAGGTGACCGATTCACCATTGAAGAGTTGAGGAGAATTTAAAAATCAAACCACAGAAAAAAACAAACACAGAGATACACAATGATTGATCAGTTTCAAGACATAGATACAAAAAAATCCAATAATTCTTCGCCCATAAACCTCTGAAGATTGGAATCCCTTTAAACACGACTCATACACAACGAATCAAGCCCTTCAATGACTTCTAGGTTTAACACTATGGTAGAACAACAAGATACACATGAACAAAAAGACGAATTACCGCGTTTATCTTTGAAAGGTGATGGTGGGATAACGATTTCCCGCTCGTGGCAGAGGAGAGGAGTGGCGCTGGCGACGCTGGCGAGCCGGAAGAGAGAGAGGAGAAAGTGAGGAACTCGTTTTTGGTCTGAAGAGAGATTGAATTTGAGTCTATACTTTTGGGTTCGACCTAAATAATTCATATGAGTTGAATCGAAATTATATGATTAGATAGCAATTGAACCGAACTAATTGTTGAATTTCGTTTCCTTCAATTAGAAACGTTTCTCTTGGCGTTGCCATCTTGAATGTGTTGACCGTTTCCGGGTCTTCAATTGTTGGAAATAAACGCCTTCCCCGAACTTAGTTACGGTTAGTAAGCTTCTGATATAGAAGATCCACCTAAGTGGCAACTATAGAGCATACACACTTAACCAAACCGATCACCAAGTTACGTTGAGTCTTGCAGCGGAATTATAGCAAAGATCGGAGCGAACTGACAACGATATGTAAGCCCGAAATAATGCAAGCAATAATAAATTAAAGAAGACACGATATTTAACGTGGTTCACCCCTCGAATTAGGGCTACGTCCACAGACAAGGCCAGGCCAGAAAAATCACTAGTAGAAAAATGTTTACAACCTATTTTTCTACTATCTACTCTCTCACTGGAGTATCGTAATTAGCTGTCTAATTACGGAACCTATTTTCTGCCTCACTCTTTTCTCTCAAGAGTATTACAAAAGAAACTCTTTCTTTTCTTTTGTTTGCCCTCACTCTTAATTCTCTCCGTTGGTATGTTTTGGGTTGAAGTCTCATGCCTATTTATAGGCAAGATTCCACCGCCTCATGAAATGCACCGCCATTCAAGAGACTTCTTCTTTCCACCGACTTAATTAATTATATATATATTTCTTTCTTTGACTTTCAAACTTGGTGGCTTTGTTTGGGCTGCACAACTCATCGATCTCCCCCTGCAGCCCTAAACGAAGGAGATATCTATGAACGGAAATCAATGAGACAAAGTCATGCCGATCCAATCGGCACATAACTGGTGCTTCTCCCGGGTCACTACTTTCGTAGTCATATCGGCGGCGTTCCTGTCTGTATGAATCTTCTTCAAACAAAACAATTTGTCTTCAATTGCCTGTCTGATCCAATGATATCTCACATCGATATGTTTTGTCCGCGCATGATACATAGTGTTCTTACTTAAGTCTAGTGCACTTTGACTATCACAATAAACTATGTATTCTGGTTGCGTCATACCCAATTCTTGAAGGAACCTTTTTATCCAGAGCATCTCCTTGCCAGCTTCCGTGGCTGCTATGTATTCAGCTTCAGTGGTAGATAGCGCCACACACTTTTGTAACTTAGACTGCCAAGAGATAGCTCCCCCTGCAAATGTAAACACGTAGCCTGAAGTAGACTTTCTACTATCAGCGTCTCCCGCCATATCTGCATCAGTGTACCCTTCAAGAATTACTTCCGAACTTCCAAAACTCAGGCATAACTTGGAGGTCCCTCTGAGATATCTGAAGATCCATTTCACAGCTTCCCAATGCACCTTTCCTGGATTTGACAAATATCTGCTCACTACGCCAACTGCGTGAGCAATATCTGGTCTGGTACACACCATAGCATACATCAAGCTTCCGACCGCTGAGGAGTACGGTACGTTAGCCAATTCACTCTTTTCTTTCTCCGTTGTTGGGCAAGCTCTTTTACTAAGCTTAAAGTGAGCGGCAAGCGGAGTTGAGACTGGTTTCGAGTTCTTCATATTGAACCTCTCAAGTACACGTTCGATGTACTTCTCCTGTGACAACCACAGCTTTCCAGTCTTCCGATCACGGATGATATCCATCCCCAATATACGCCTTGCCGATCCCAAATCTTTCATTTCGAATGCTTTAGAAAGATTTGACTTCAACTTGTTGATCTCCTTGACATCTTGTCCCACGATCAACATATCATCAACATATAGGAGAAGAATGATGAATTTTCCGTCGGAAAATTTGTGGATGTATACACAATGATCTGCCTCTGTCTTGTTGAAGCCATGACTCACCATGAATGAGTCAAATTTCTTGTACCACTGACGAGGTGCCTGTTTCAATCCGTGCAGGCTCTTCTTCAACTTGCAGACCATTTTCTCTTTCCCTTTCACCATGAAGCCTTCAGGTTGCTCCATATAAATCTCCTCATCAAGATCACCATGCAAAAACGCAGTCTTCACATCGAGCTGCTCCAATTCAAGGTTCAGACTAGCTGCTAACCCAAGTACAATCCTTATCAAGCTCATCTTCACCACGGGTGAAAATATCTCGTCAAAATCGATGCCTTGCTTCTGCCCGAAGCCCTTCACCACAAGACGAGCTTTGTACTTTATCAGCTTGTCACCTTCTCTCTTCAGTTTATACACCCACTTATTCTTGAGTGCCTTCCTTCCTGTTGGTAGCTTAACCAACTCATAAGTGTTGTTCTTCAACAGGGAATCCATCTCTTCTTGCATGGCTTTCTTCCAACAGTCTTTGTCTTTACAAGATTGTGCTTCCTTGAAGCTCTCTGGCTCCCCCTCGTCAGTAATTAAAATATACTCAGAACTGGGATATCTTGTAGATGGCACCTGCTGTCTATCGGACCTCCTCAACTGAGGTTGACCAGCTTCTCCGTGCTCCACGTGCTCAGCATCTTCAGCATTTGTGGACGCATCACAATCATCTACACTCTCTTCTGCTCCCCCCGCGGCTGATTCTTCTATATCATCCCCTTGTTCCGATTCAGGCATCTCTACTCCATCTGTGGCACTTGGAGCTGATTCCGGTGTTATGTCGATAACACCTTCTGCAGATTTTGCATCGTCTGCTTTTGTGTGCAAATTTTCTATGGTCTCGTACTCATAGAAAATTACATCCCTGCTTCTCACAGTCCTCTTCTTTACCGGATCCCATAGCCTGTAGCCAAATTCCTCGTCTCCATATCCCCACGAATATGCAAGGAATTGCTTTATCATCAAGCTTCGATCTCTGTTCCTTCAATACGTGCATGAATGCCTTGCAACCAAACACCTTCAAATGAGAGTAGGAAACGTCTTTTCCTGTCCAAACTCTCTCAGGAATATCAAAATTCAAAGGAACCGATGGCGATCGATTTATTAGATAGACCGCAGTGTTCACAGCTTCACCCCAAAATGGCTTGGGAAGTTTTGCCATTTTCAGCATACTTCGAACTTTCTCGACGATAGTCCGATTCATCCGTTCTGCAACACCATTATGTTGTGGTGTTCCCGGAACTGTCTTCTCATGCCGAATACCATGTTTCAAGCAATACTCCTTGAACTCTCTTGAGACATACTCTCCACCATTGTCCGATCGAAGACACTTTAATGGCTTTCCGGTCTCTCTCTCCACCATGGCATGGAATTGCTGAAAATATTGAAATACTTGGCTCTTCGTCTGCAACAGGTATATCCACGTCTTCCGTGAAGCATCGTCAATGAACGTGACAAAATATCTATTGCCACCCAACGAATCTACCTCCATGGGACCACAAACATCAGAATACACCAACTGTAACTTGTCTTTCTTCCGGTTGGAGTTCTTCTGAAATGCAACTCTATGATGCTTCTCGAGTAAACAATCCTCACAAGGGTTCAACAACTTTCCTTTGGCCGCCGGGATGAGGGACTTCTTGGCCAAAAGTTGCAATCCTTTCTCGCTCATATGCGCCAGCCGCCTGTGCCACAAATCTGGCGAAGCATCATCTGCTACTGCATTAAGTTGTCCTCGACACACCTTCATGTGTGTTCTATACAACGTACAACAAAGTTGTCCTTTCGCTACCACCAAGGCTCCCTTGGTTAGCTTCCATCTGCCGTTGCCCAAGAAGTTATCATGTCCATCCTTGTCCAGCATCTGTACAGAAATCAAGTTCAGACGCATATCGGGAATATGTCGCACATCTTTCAGAGTTAGTGTGCATCCGATATTTGTCTGTACACAGATGTCACCAATCCCTATGATTCGAGAAACACTGGTGTTTCCCATATTCACTTCGCCAAAGTCTCCTGCTTTGTACGTAGAGAAATATTCTCTCTTAGAGGTACAGTGGAATGAAGCGCCAGAATCCACTATCCACTCGACATCTGAACCCGCTACATGACAACATACTCCTCCATTACAAAATAGAGTTACACCACTAGTGTTACTAGATGATGCCGTAGCCGTTGTATTTCTGTCATCTCCCTGCTTCTGATTCTTGTCATTCTCTGGCTTCAAGAATTTGCAGTCTCTCCGAATGTGGCCAAGTTTACCACATTGGAAACATTTCACCCTACTCCTGGACTTGGATCTCTCTCCCTTGAAATGTCCACCAGCTCCTCTGCTTTTGCTTCTACCTCTGTTCTCCGAGATAAAGGCGTGCGACTCGTTCCTGATTGTATCTTTTCGACGAATTTCTTCGTTGAATAGACTTGCAGTAATCATACTCACTATTACTTTGCCTTGTGGAGCAGAATTGGTTAACGACACCACCAACGTGTCCCAGCTATCAGGTAACGATCCAAGGAGCACACATGCTTGAGCTTCATCATCAAGAACAAGACCTGCCGTAGTTAACTGGGCTACCAGGCCTTCAAAGACATTCAAGTGTTCGGCAATCGATTGTCCCTCCTTCAGTCTCAAGTTCATGAGTCTACGCATCAAGAAAATTTTGGCTTGAGCGTTCTTCGTCTCATACATGGACTCTAACTTGTTCCAAAGAACTTGGGGGTCAGTTTCTTTGGCAACATGGTTATAGATGCTGATATCCACCCACTGGCGGATAGCTCCAACCGTCTTCTTTTTCAGCTTGCTCCACTGACCGTCTGTCAGTTCCTTCGGCTTAGCTTCATCTCCTTCAACTGGATCCCATAGATCCTTCGAGTTGAGGTGATCCTCCATCATTGTCTTCCACAATGAATAATTTGTTGCCGTCAATTTGACCATCGTTCCGGAATAATTTTCCGCCATGATCTCCTCCACGATCTTCACTTCACAGACTCGTCTCTGATACCAGTTTGTTGGGAATAAACGCCTTCCCCGAACTTAGTTATGGTTAGTAAGCTTCTGATATAGAAGATCCACCTAAGTGGCAACTATAGAGCATACACACTTAACCAACCGATCACCAAGTTACGTTGAGTCTTGCAGCGGAATTATAGCAAAGATCGGAGCGAACTGACAACGATATGTAAGCCCAAAATAATGCAAGCAATAATAAATTAAAGAAGACACGATATTTAACGTGGTTCACCCTCGAATTAGGGCTACGTCCACGGACAGGGCCAGGCCAAAAAAATCACTAGTAGAAAAATGTTTACAACCTATTTTTCTACTATCTACTCTCTCACTGGAGTATCGTAATTAGCTGTCTAATTACGGAACCTATTTTCTGCCTCACTCTTTTCTCTCAAGAGTATTACAAAAGAAACTCTTTCTTTTCTTTTGTTTGCCCTCACTCTTAATTCTCTCCGTTGGTATGTTTTGGGTTGAAGTCTCATGCCTATTTATAGGCAAGATTCCACCGCCTCATGAAATGCACCGCCATTCAAGAGACTTCTTCTTTCCACCGACTTAATTAATTATATATATATATATTTCCTTCTTTGACTTTCAAACTTGGTGGCTTTGTTTGGGCTGCACAACTCATCATCAATATTTATTTTGAAACGTTTCTGTTGAGTATACCGATACCTGTATCCGAAATGTTTTCGATATAGATTCGGCATGTAAGAGAGTTTTCGTGCTACATAGAATAAAGCAACCCAGATTTTCCTTGCGATGTACTCGGTCATTGGTTTGATTTGTAACCTGTTTTAACCATTAATAATGATAATCCAATTCTCTAATCCTCATGAAATAGTAATATAGAATCTGTTTGGAACAGTTTTTTAAAAACATGGTTGGGTGAATTTTTTTGAAACTAAACGTAAAATTTTAATTTATTATCATACATGCATTTATTCTATAATAAGACGCATGATTAGAAATAAAACGATTTTGTGACTTTATATTAAAAATTTTAATAGACATTACAAAGCCCAATTGGTCATGTACAAACTTGTGGCGAAATGTCTGGTCAATAGAATGAGAATGTGGTTGCAGAGTGGTTTCATTTCTGCCCGATCTGTGCTTGATAATATTGTTGTGGCTTTTGAGTTAGTACATTCGATGACTTTGAAAAGAGGTGGTAGGAATGGTGTTATGGCAGTTAAATTGGACATTAAGAAGGCGTATGACAAATTAAAATGGCCTTTTATTAAGAATTGTTTGCTGAGAGTGGGCTTTCCATTGTCTTTTGTTAATTTGTTGATGAAATGTATTACTACCGTCTCGTATTCTATTCTGGTTAATGGTATGGAGCAGGAGGTTTTCTTTCCTTCTAGGGGTCTTCGGCAAGGTGATCCTTTGTCACCGATTTTATATGTTTTATGCACTGAGGATCTAACCAGCTTAATTAAGGATAAAGTGCGCAAAAATTTGATTCAGGGTGCCAGTGTTTCGCGTACAGGAGTGAAAGTGTCTCATTTGTTATTCGCTGATGACAGTTTAGCTTTCTTGCGTGCTTCATCGTCGGATTGCAATGAATTCTTGGATGTTTTGAGGACTTACAAATTGGCGACTGGCCAAGAAGTTAATTTCAATAAGTCAAGTTTATTTTTCAGTCGGAATGTGCCTGAGGAAGAGCGTGTGTCACTGCAGCAGATTCTTGGGATCACTAAATGTTTGTCGGAATCAAATTACTTGGGAATGCCAATTTTGATAGGTAGAAGTAAAAGAGCATCGTTTGAATATCTGCGAGATAGGTTCAAGAGTAAAATGGAGGGATGGAAAGGGAAGTTGCTTACTGTAAGAGGAAAGGGGGTGCTTATTAAATCGGTTCTCCAATCGCTTCCGACTTATGTCATGAGCTTATTTAGATTGCCGGCAGGTTTCTGTGAGGAGCTAGAGATGTACTGCGCGAAGTTTTTATGGGGAAAGGAAAATGGAACTAGGAAAATTCACTGGGTTGCTTGGAGGAACCTATGTGAAAAGAAGAATGTAGGAGGGTTGGGTTTCAAGATGTTGGAAGCTCATAACTTAGCTCTGCTTGCTAAACAGGCATATAGACTCTTTGTAGATCCGAATTCTTTGATGGCTCGTATATTTAAAAATAAATATTTCAGAATATCTTCTTTCAAGAAGGCTGTACTAGGGTCAAACCCTTCTGCAATTTGGAGGGCATTTCTAGAAGCCAGAGATGTCTTGGTGGCTGGAGGTCGATGGCGTGTGGGGGATGGTGTCGAGATTGAAGTCTATAATGATAAATGAGTGTCAAATCTTGATAATAATAGAGTCTTGCCTATTAATGCTTCTTTTAATAAGCATTTGACTGTAGCATCCCTTATTAATTCTACTGATTTTTCTTGGAACCAGGATCGTTTGCAAACCTTATTTTCGGAGGATCAAGTGAAAGCGATCCTAGCAACTCCTTTGGTTTCACGACAGGCTAAAGATAGATATATATGGCTCGGCAACCAAGATGGGAAATACACTGTGCAGTCCGGTTATTACGTGGCAAAATATTTGTTGCTGATTAAAAAAATCTTTTGCCAGTTCTAAGCTTATTTTCTCACTAGAACAAATTGTGGTTGATCAAACTACCTCTAAATCTTAAGATGTTTTGCTGGAGGTTTTGCAAAGGAGTTCTAGCTACAACTAATAATTTATTACGGTGAGGTATGACATTTATTCCTACTTTGTGCTCGGTATGTAGAGCTAGGGATGAATCGATTATGCATTTGTTTCGTGACTGCTATTGGGCTCGGCAAGTATGGGCTGGTATGAACTTGGACGTTGTTCATGAGAATTTAACAGAGAATGTGTTTTGCTGGCTGAATAATGTTTTTACTCTGTTGCATGATGGAAGTCTTATCTTGTTCATCTTAACATCATATTGGATTTGGTCTAATAGGAACAAGGTGGTCTTTGAGTTGTTGTGTGAGAATCCTTCTGCTTCTGTAATTGGCATCAGGAAATGGCATGATCATCTAGTAGGTCTGGACCAGATTGCTATTCAGAGGAATAGATTGGTTCAATCTTATCCGGTTAAATGGCAACCACCAGATCCAGGATTCGCTAAGATCAACTTCGCTGCTTCATTTATCTATGGTGCTTCATTGAATTGTTTTGGTGTAGTGGCTCGAAATAGGGCTGGGTTTGTTTTGGCAGCAGAATGGGGAAAGTTGGGACCTGATGAAGATGCTTATCATGCTGAAGCTTGTGCGGCAAACAAAGCTTTAGAACTTGCTTGTAGTTTGGGTCTGCAAAATGTTCAGATTGAAGGAGACTGTCTTAGATTAATAACAGAATTGCAGAATACATGTAGCAGTGCGACGAGCTGTGGAGTTTTGGTGGATGCTGTTAAAGAGAAAAGCACTTTGTTTGATGCTTGTTCTTTTCATTTTGCTAAAAGATCGGCTAATGCTGTAGCTGACTGCCTTTCTCGTTTAGACTATTCAATATCATCAAAATGTTTTTCTGATGTTTCTTTACCAGTTGTTGTACTTGACTTAGTCCATTTGGACGCTATTTTTTTAGTAAAGTTCACAGTTTAGAATCAAAAAAAAATAAAAAAATTTAATAGACATAAGTATTAAATTATAATTAATAAAACTTAAAAATATATAAGATTAATTAGTGGAAGTATAAGGATGTACTTTTAATTTTGAAAAGATATGATATTCTACAAGCTTCCATACGGTAAAATCCATAAACTAAATAATAAAAATTGAAAGAAAGTAAAGTAATGAAAATAAAAAGGAGAATGAAAGAGAGAAGGGGCGATGGGTAGAAAGAAAAAAGAAAAAATTAGATATAGAGGAAAGAAGTTTAGTGACAAAGGCAAAGGGAGACACAGTCGTTGTTTGGTATGCTAGCAAGTAGAGACAATGCATTAGGCAAAGGGAGACACAATGGTTGTTTGGTATGCTAGCAAGTAGAGACAGTGCATTAAAAATCATATGAGTTGTTGCAATCGCTTCTAATTTTAAAATGGAAGTGGGATGATATTGTCATGGATTTTGTGTCAAGTTTGCCGAGAATTTTACAAGGCCATGACTCTATATGGATAATAGTTGATAGATTGACGAAGTCTTCTCATTTCATCCCTATGAAGACTATCTTTTCTTTAGATCGTGTGGCGCGCATTTATCTGAATGAGGTAGTCCACTTGCATGGCATTCCAGAATCCATTGTTTTTTATAGGGATGCTCGACTCACATCTCGATTTTGGGAAAGTGCTAACAAGCTTTATGCACAAAAATCAAATTCAGTATGGCTTTTCATCCTCAGTCTGATGGCCAGCCAGAACGCACCATTCAAACTCTTAAGGATATGTTGAGAGCATGTACTCTAGATTTCAAAGGCGGTTAGGAAGATCACTTGCCACTAATAGAATTTGCGTATAATAGTAGCTGTCATTCTTCTATAGAGATGTTTCCCTTTGAAGCCCTTTATGGAAAGAAGTGTAGATCAGTCTTGTTTTGGGATGAGACGGGAGAAGGAAAAATTGTGGGATAAGACTTGATACAATAAAATATTTCCTGCAGCCCAAAGCAGGCAGAAGAGTCATGCGGATCAATGAAAACGAGACTTGAAATTTGAAGTTGGTGATAAGGTCTTTATGAAGATTTCTTCCTTGAAAGGCATTATGAGATTTGGGAAGAAAGGGAAACTTAGTCCTTGCTATATCGATCCATTTGAGATCTTGAGGAGGGTGGGTCGGTGCGGTCTCTTATCAGTTAGCATTGCCCCCAAAATTAGATCATGTGCATCCGGTGTTCCATATCTCTATATTACGGAAATATATATATCTGATCCCTCACATATTCTAGATTATTTGTCAATTGAATTCACTGAAGATGTCTTATCATCCAGAACTGGTTGAAATTGTTTACTATAGTGAACGCATCCTTCGCAATAAGACCATTCCTATCTTCACTTCTGATTCAGATATAACTCTTTAAATTCGAAGATTGTGGGGAGGATTTGTTACACCCTATTCATTAGACATAAATTTAATTTATTATCGTACATGCATTCATCTATAATAAGACGTATGACTAGAATTAAAATGATATCGTGACATTACGTCAATTGATAAACTTTATATAAAAAAATATACAGTTATAAGGATCAACGTTGTCAAACTCGAGAGTCTAGGTAGACTAGTTTAGGGGGTAGAATCGACTCGACAAACTCAACTTGCTAAGTTACCGAAATTAAAATTCATACTAAAATAAAAATAAAAATAAAGGGTCTGAAGTGTACAAATTAAGAAAAAATAAAGTAAATATATTGTCTCTATAATAACATTTTTTGATGTTAATAATAACATGTAAGTTCAAAATGGTGCGTTTGTATTCTGGGGGTATTTTTAAAATTAAAAGCTGACATGTCGTTTATTTTTAAATTAAAATGGCCCTCTCCTTCCTTTCTCCCACTCTCTCTTTCCCTCCTCAACTAGCGACACCAGTCTTAGAGTCTCCACTGCGTAGACGTCTCAAGGTTACTTTTTCTATTTAAAAGTAATTTAAATTTCTTTTCTAAAGACTCGCGAAAATTGGTGGTTCGGTAGAGTTTACCGATTTCATATCGAGTTCACCGATTCCATAAGCGAGTATATACACATTCGATTTTGAGACAGAGTTAACTCGTTTGGCTTATTTGAATCGTAAACTCGGTGGGCTTACGAGTTGACTCGCGAGTTTGACAACCATGACAAGGATTGATATATAAGTTATTAAACATTAAGGATGCTATAGTTGACTAAGTAATGAACACTAGTAGAAAATTGGGCTAGCGCCACGCTGAGGGTATCCACGGCGAAAAAGATTAGCGTAAAGTTACCTATGGTCACGATTTTTTAACTGTGGTAAAAAAATTCGTCCACGAGTTGAAAACCGTTACGCCACGATTTTTTGACAACGATAAAAATGCGTGGTGTAAAAGGACAATATATCACGGTTTAGTAGACGTGCAGATTTTTTTTTATCTCCACAGTTTGAAAACCAGGGCAATAGGGATGAACAGGATTAATTAACTTTTCAAATTCCCCTTATCGTCTTGAAAACACGCGAAAATCATTGTTAAAACATCTCGACCACAATTCTCTCTTCTCACTTCTGAAACCCTAATCCTCTAAAATTCTCTCATTCTCTCACAAAATTCACTTACAAGAATCGACGATCTTCTTCCTTAAAGTTTTGCTTTTCGTTCAAAGGTACGATTTGGATCTAAACTTGTCTGTTAATTTCATGTTTTCTTTGTCAGTATTGTGGATGAATGATTTGATGACAGTTCATTCTTTTGCGTGATTTTGATGAGTAAATAGAACTTTGCATGTAGTTTTTATTTAAGGAATGTGAAAAGATCTCTTTCTGTTAGTGTAATAATTGACATTTTCGGAAGTATTTTGATTTACTCTCTCATGTTGTTCGATTCGGATCGAAGAACTTAATATTAACTGTTGTTGGTATATTTCCTCTGCATTTACTCTCAATCAGCTCTGTTTTGCTATCGATAGTGTGCTCATGGTCTGTTATTCATGAATCACATATATGTTCGTATTTGATAGTTGTAGTTGCTATATCTTTTTAATCTGTTGATTTACTTTGTTTTCAGGCCCCAAAATGGTGCACCACTTTGAGATGACTATTTCACATTACCAAGAAAACAACAAAGAAGCATGGTAAGATGAATATAATTTCATCGCCAAATCAGTTGTTACATTTATATAATTTATATATAACATTTTACTTATGTTTTGTAGTATTTCATTGCTTTTCAGTTATTGTCAAGGGTTTGGTTGACTGAAATTCCAAGCAGTGAAGCTACAAAGCGTACTCTCCTCAGTTTGGCAGGTCGAGGACCCTATCCTATCCGTTTATGTCGTCTTCAAAGCCCTGGCGAATGGGTCATCCGTACCTGGAATGATTTTGACCTGAACTTTATTACGAGAGATCTCGACAGTAATACGTCGCGGTTTTCGATAGAGGCTATGAAGGATCTCTTCTTCGGTGTTGATGTGACCCATAGACATGTTATAAAACAAGCACCATTGGTATGTTCTTAACATCTTTTGTTATAATTATATGATATGTTACGTATATATACCATATATATTTCTTTAATATTTTTATTTGTTTTTCTTTTCAAGTTCTCCGACCTAGAGTGCTCCAACGATTAGGACTTGCTGTTGACGAAGTCTTTCAAGTCGACTTCTTTCCAGGTCGAGGGTTTACAGATGTGAGCTGAAGGTCGGCATGGAGGACAATCTTTCCAGCAATATATCAGGCCATGAGTGGGGATTATTTTGTAAGATGAGGAAATAGCAGTAGGGGACAGATTTAGACTGCTATGGATTGGAATGACCTCAGAGGAGTACATGGTCTTCCTCGCTAAGGTTATGAGAGTAGGTCAATAGGCCGTCTTCGAGTATGTCCATCAAGAAAATTAGCTTTCTTTTTTTAATGGAGGCAGCAGTCGCTACCTCCATTCTATTTGAGTGCAGAGGCATTGGGGTAGGGTAAAGTAGTTAAAGGAATGGACATAGAGTTGATCAAAAAATTGATCCAAAAGTTGGATCAATAGTCATCAACGCATTCCTAGTTACCCCAAATAGCCGCCGTGTGAAGAGGCATTGGGGTAAGGTACGGGAGCCCTTTATCCATTTTTCCAGGAGAGGCAGCTACTCCTTGTCCGTTATCCCAAATAGTCACAGAGTTCAAGGATGATGGATTGGTGCTTTAAGTGCAAAGATGGTGGATATCTGAGTCTGTGTGACTTTAAGTAAGTACCAGCATTCTGAATTTCAATTTTTATTTTTATTTTTGAAGCCCTTGATGTTATTTTTGTTTCATTATAATGTTTTAATTGGGTTTTATCTCCAATTCACATATCTTGCCACTGATTTCCTGTCATTTTTCTGTCATTGCAGCCATGCAAAAGAAGTGGTGACATAGTAATATCAGACCGAATAGGTCAATTACGCTAAGAGAAGATATGGCGATGGATGGTAAAGGATGCAGAGGTCGAGTAAAGTATTGACGTACATTTGGAGACATCATCCAAGTTTATGGTACTTCACATTTCGAGTCAGTAAACTGTGCGATGTTTCCAAATGTACGCCAATACTCCATTCCGATCCCTGTGTTCTTTACCGCTCATCCCAATATCTTCCTTCGCGTAATTGGCCTAATCGAGAAAGTTTGGTCACTACGTCATCAGCTTCTTCTTTGGCGCTGGCCAAGTGTACCCCAATACTGCACTCAATTGTAACTATCCCACGCAGTTTGTAGGTCTTCTTGTACGCCATCGTTCAGGTTCTCAACAACAAGAAGGGGTCAATAATACACGTCGATCCTTTTCTTGTTAAGGGACCAATGAGCTCAACTATTCTGTCTTCCAATAAAAGGATGAATGGGATCAACAGGAGATCTCAGATCAGCTAGAGTCAGCAGTAAGTATACCTCTTGATGCCCACATGTGATTTTCCAGTATCCTTTAAAATAAAAGGATAAATGGAAGGAATGAGTAGGAAGCAACACAGAGTCTGAAGGAAGCAACCCAGATTCTGAGAGAATGAATACTTAAACTTTGGTTCTCCACCAAAGAAATGAGCTTGATCTGATGAAGATTTATCAAAAGTTTCTAATGAATTGGGTTCTTCCCATAATTGTCGAAGAAACGATGAAGAAATATAATGAAGGCGAAGATCCCAGAATTGACGATGAAAAAATATAATGATGAACTACATGTAGTTTTTATAACCATCAATAGTCATCAACTCTTTCCCTGTTATCCTAAATAAACTTTTTTATCTTATATAACCATCAATGATATTGGTATATTGAAGGAAGATCCCAATTGTCTTTTAATATACTGAAAGAAATTGAAATTGTATTCTGAATTCGAATTTGTGTTCTAGATATCTGTCTATTTATGATATTTTATTATTGGAATTGAAATCGAATTGTCTATGCATATAATCTAATGTAGGTTGGCTTCGAGATAGAAACTTGATCGATTTTTGTTGTGCAGCGTATATTAGCCACGGTTCAGAAACCATGGATAAGTAAGACGACATAAAACCGTGGCGTATAATAATAAAAAACCGTGGCGTTTAAAATAAAAAACCGTGGGGTTATTAAAACGTCGTCGTTTGGTGGCGGGTATTTTCAAAAAAATTTGCTAAGTTAAAATGTGACACGCGCGCCAATCAACATATCGTTTTCAATATATATTATTCAAAAAACAATCACTTCTCAAAGAAGCTGGACAAACCCTCACTGAAGCTAGTCACTCCCTCTCTCTGAAGCTCAACAATCGTCAAGTACTCGACTTTCAAAACTCGACACGCCGATCGATGCTCGACAATCGATCGCCAAGTTGTACATTAGGGTTCGAATCTCGAAAATCTCAGTTGAAGTTCTATAAAGGTAACCATTGTAAGCTATTATTGAAGGTCTCCGTAATTTTAGGGTTTTTTGAGTTCGTCTTAGAACAAATTTTGGATTTTGCTTAGCTTATATTAGGGTTCATACAAAGATTTGGATACTTTGTTGATTTTGAATGTAATCTTCAGTTGTAATCGATCTTTGAAGCTTTGCCTATATATATATATATCAATTATTTCCTCTCTTTTTTGTTTGGAGTAGCGGCGATGTTTCATTCACAACTTGAAAAAATTTGTGAGTTTGCCTTGAAGTTAAAACGTATAGAAGAACTTGATTTTTGTGATTTGATGAAAATCATCGACTTTTAATTGTTGGATCGAAATGTTCCTATGAATGACCCTTTTTCCTTTAAAGCTAGCGATGAAAATTTGCACATAACGATTTATGCATTTTGGTATATGTGGTATTTTTTCAACTATATATATATGCAGAACATTTAATTTGGCCATGGTATGCTCTTCTCTATGTGTTAGCCTCTTATTACTTCCTCTGTCTCTTAGACCTCGACACTCATCAGGAGTGGTTAATTAATATGGAGCGCAAACTTATTCGTTCCGAACAATGACGAGTTGATAGGTTACTACCTAAAAAATAAAGTCATCGGGAACCATTTAGATGAGCTCAATGAAACAATCGTAACCATTGATGATTGTAACAAGCTTGAACCATGGGATTTACCTTGTTAGCGACTTAATTTTGTTCTACATATGTATTTGGTAATCTGTTTTGGATTAGTTTTGGATTAATAATTATTTCTTCTGAAATATGTATACATATCCAGGTCTCTCACTTGAAACATCGTTGGAGAACAACTGGTTTTTCTTTTGTCAGCTGCAAAAAGATGTAAAATGTGATAGTTTTAAAAGGACTGCCCTTGAAGATTGTTGGAAAGTCACTAGTTCCGTTAAACATTTCTCTCGAGAAGGTGTGAAATTTACAAGGAAGATATTGTCTTACCAGCCTGCTAGAATTGCTATCAAGACCAAATGTGTATCCAAATCCAAATGCAAACCGAAATCGTCGGAGACTGAATCCTCATGGATCATTCACGAGTACACAATAGACTTTAACATGCCAAACCCGATATGTATGGTGATGTATGGATATATATTAATTATAATGTGAATTCTACTTAATATAGAGATATATATATATATAATATATATATGCTCTATAGAACAATTATGTAGTTTGGCACCTATGGAGGAAGGGAGGGAATGAAATTAGTACGAGTAATTCTCAAGCTGCAGGCAATATTCAAGATGATCAGGAGAGAAGATCCAATTCTTATTCGGTGAGTATTTGAAATATGATTACTCTATATACAATCAGAAATCATATAACATAGCTTGTAGAAGTATTATTGTTGAATTGTTATCTAGTCAAATTAAAGGCATAGCCTGCTGGATTAATTGTTTTACATGAGACCGGATTTCGATTTTTTGATAAGCTTTCCCGGCTACCTTCTATTTGAAAATCACATATCTAATTGTTTGTTTTTGCAGGTACAAGGGTTGGAAGTTGATCTTAATTTGTGAGCTAAGAATGCATGGATTATTCTTTTGTACATGATAAGGTTTACTAGCTTGTACTCCATGTGATTAATTTTTTTGTGATTAACTTTTTGTGATAAGATTTACATTAAGTAATTAATTAATGATATCTAAATTATTTATTTTTATTTTTATTATTCCTATTAAATTATGTTTTGAATTTAATAGTTATGAATTTATTTTTTATAGAATCGATCTACGGAAAAATGTAAAATGAAGGTGGCTTCGGAACTGAGACCAAAATTCTGTGGCTCGGTTTATACAAAACTGTCATGGTTTTAAAACTGTGGTAAATATTTCTGTAAAACCGTGACGTATCATGGGTCACGACTGCAAAACCGTAAAAATCTAAGGCCACGGCCACATAAACCGTGACATAAAAGGGGGTAGAGAATTAACTGGATGGATTTTTATACACCACGGTTTCTTGTAACCGTGGCGGAAGAGGCATAAAAACTGTGACGTATTCTTTACGCCAAAAATCTAAATTTCATAGTTTAAAATCGTGGCGGAATGTCAAAAAACCGTGACCTTTTTTTTCGCCATGATTTTTAGACATAATCATGCTTATCAGACCGTGAGCATATCGAGATTTTCTATTAGTGGAAAGTACAAGAGCATTTTTAATATTATATGAAGCTAATAATTCTAAGAGATTCTAGTCGGTGAAGGCTATATTATGAGTTTAAAAGAAATAGTGAAATGAAATAAAAGAAGAAAGAAAGCAGAGATAGAACCGAGAGAAAATAGAAGAAAAGAGATAAAAGAAAACGTGGAGGGAAAAGAAAGAAGAAAGAAAGAAAGAGAGGGAAATCGATTGGTGACGAAGGAATTTAGATTTTAATTAATTAAAAATATTAAGTAGCGGTAAGTATTTTAATTTTTTTTGAGTTAAGCTTAACTATCATGAAATTCATTAAATCGTTAGATATTTTTGAAATTTGAAGCTTCATATGTATATGTCATGAATTGTAAAAGTATTAGATTTGAGTACTCGTATATTATATAATTTTAAATGGGTTATTAAAAAGTTTTATAACTTGTATATGCTTCAAATGAAATTGTATGTTTTAGATATGTGTTCTGGAAGGATTATAATGTGTTTCGAGAAGTTAAACTATGATCTGAGAATCAAGAACTTAATTTTGAAAAGATTATATGATAATATTTTTTTGATATATTGATTTGCGTGCATTGAAATCAAGATTAGGATGCATTTCATGCATTCACGGCATTGCATATAGAATTGTTGGCCGATATTGATTATTGAAATTTTTATAATAATATTAATGTCATATGTGACAGAGATTGAGCGGGTGATCAGGTATGAGTCATTCCAGCGTTGAAGTTTTGTTTTTTGGAGGTAAGTACCAGATATAAGATTCTACGTAATATAACAGTTTTTTAATAAACTGTTGTCTTAAACGTTTCCTTAATGGTAAATTATTATATTATATGATTTGATTTGAAAGTTTGATTATAATTGATATTTGAGATCATACAATATTCTATACGATTATTTTCGAGATATTCATTTGGAAATTTGATTTGGGTTCACATTGATTTTTGAAATTAAAATCAATGTGATTTGTTTTAGAAATGATTAATTTCCTACATGATTTTATTGGCATATATATATATATATGTATAGCATACGGCCGTAAACCGATTATTAGACTATTTAATTTTGTGTCATGTCACTAGCTATCTTTGATGATAGAGTGACCGATTCGTTGCGATGACGGGTCACGGTGAGGCCAGAGGTTTTTAACCTAAGCCGAAGACGTGGTGGCGTGTCGTTACTCGTACCCATACATGATCTACGAAGCACGTGCCATAAAAATGAAATCATTACAAATAATTATAATTTTATTGAAATTTAAAATTTGATTTATCAATTGGATCGTGTTTTAATAAAATAAATTTTGTGAAATTGATAATTTGAGAAATTAATTATTTTTTCGATTAATTGATGTAATCGATTTATGATATTTCAAAACGGTTTTTATGTGAGATGATTTTGGATGATAATTGAAAGCGTTGTTTTTAAAACACTGTTTTTCGAAAACAATTTAATATGTTTTTATTTCTCCAAAACACGTGAAACAACATTTAAATGACAAATTATGGAAGAATAAAACATTTCATCCAAAGAACTATTTCCTGTCTCTCGCCACTTTAGTTTTGTGTTCATCAACGGCGCCGGTCTGCCGCTCTCCCTGTCGTCATCGGGATCTCCTCTCTTCCTCGAAAGTACAAGTTGCACGCTATGGCTATATGCTTCTCTTTCATCTCTTCATCTTCTTTGACTTTTACTTGCGTCTCTTCATTTCTGGTAAAGATTTAATTTTGGGATTTGTTGATTTCGGTGGTGTAAAATTGATCAAAATTTCTTCATTTTTGGATAATTTCTTTTATGTATTTCTTTTATTTGCAATTTTCGATTTTATTTGTTAATTGAGGCAGTCAAGTGCAAGGATTAACGCCATAAGATTGGATTCAGTAGTTCCATAAATTTACCCCTTTTTGAAAAGTTTTGCTAATTCATCAACCATTTGATCGAAGATGATGTAGAGTGGGCAAGAGTTATGTTGGGGTAATTTCATGTATATGGGCAAATAAAATAATAATTGCAAGTAATATAATAAGCTGTATTATTCATATATGACAATTAATCAATCGAGTATAAGCATAGATATATGTGGAGCATGCGCATCAAATATAGCAACAATAACGAAAAATTAAAAGACAGGGAAAGTGATACGAAATCGAGGCATGATGTTGAATTGTTGTCCTTGAGACGTATTTGCCGCGTTCTCTCGACGCGCAACGCTGTGGCAATCGTCTCCCAGGATACAACGGTAAGAGATATACCTTCGAAACACCAGCGCTAGTGAAGAAGGTAAAAATGGAACGTTTGGTCGCCAAACTCTCTGACTCGACTAGACTAAAGTTGAAACAACAGCTCAGTATAAAGTGAATTTCGTGAGAAAGGTGAATGACTGAAGAAGTGGGAGAGCTGCTGTATATATAGGACGTGGACCACTATTTCGAAATTTGAAATTGAGATCAATTCAGTTCCGAAAAGTGTGCATCCGTTATTATCCAACCGTAACAACTTAATTATCACATGCACATGAGATATATATCACATTTTAATAATGACTCATCTTATCAAGAAACAGCCACCATGTGATTTTCATTCAATTAATACGGCGGAACCGAATTACAATTGAACCGAACCTAATTGGACCAAATCATCACAAACCAATACAATTCACTTGGTTCTCGACATAACAACTTCGGCTAGCTATTTCATATTCATATCTTCACCAAATATGGCTTATGAATATACGAAACTCATCTCCTCACGGAGACGAACAAGTTCGGACCATCTCCGAAACTTTATAGCTAGTGGGTCCCTTCCAAATATTTGGTCAAAGTTGGGTCAAACCCAAACTTTCTACAACAATCCCCCACATGAATGTGAAATTAGCTTGACACATATGCAGACACGAGAGAGTTTGCAAAAGTGTGCTGCCGGTTAGGTGGACGTAGCCTTGAACCTTCCGTTGTGAATAGCATCGGATCTACTTGCTAACCAATGAACGCGATGTCTTGAATTGTTCAGCTTTTATGTAAACCAAGACAATACTAATCACACGTCACACTCTTTGACGACTTATATGTTCCTCATGTTGTGCCCTTTTATGGCCCTGGACACTCCTGGCGTTCATGAGTAACCTAGAAAATACAGCCCACATATTTTCATAGAAGCGGCTCCACTTCAATACTCATATAGGTGACTTCTTGTCAAGAACATCTTCCTTATGTCCCACTTGATTTCTCTAACTAAATCAAGATACAAGAATCATTAAAAGTTTTGCTTAACCTTTCATTACTCAGCATTGTTCGTCATTTCAGGAATAGGTTGAGAAATGAATTCCCCCACAATGCTCGTGGATTTATGAATTCCCCCACAATGCTCGTGGATTTATGTAACTCTGTTTTCCTTTGAACCAAGATCTGGGGATCTCCCATCTTCAAGGTAAGTTTACCGTTTAAACCAAATCCTATTTTACGGGTGTTAGTCCCATTCCTATTGACGTCGAATAGACAAGATCTCTATTTAAACTCTTAGTGAGCGGATCCGCTAAGTTATTTTTTGATCTTACAAAGTCAATTGAGATAACTCCACTAGAGATCAATTGTCTCACCGTATTGTGTCTTCTTCGGATGTGCCTTGATTTCCCGTTATACATTACACTCTCGGCTCTACCGATACCGCTTGGTTGTCGCAACGTAATGCAATTGCCGTAACGGGTTTAGACCATCCTGGAATACCCTCAAGAAAGTTTCTAAGCCATTCGGCTTCTGCCCCAGCTAGATCGAGAGCTATGAATTCTGCTTCCATAGTCGATCTTGCTATACAACTTTGTTTAGCAGATTTTCAAGACACAGCTGCACCTCCCAACATAAATACATAGCCACTTGTGGCTAGTGTATCCTTTTCAGCAGATATCCAATTAGCATCACAGTACCCTTCTAGTACGGCTGGATGTCTCTTATAATGGAGTGCATAGTCCTTAGTATATCTAAGATATCTTAAGACTTTAACAAGAGCCTTCCAATGCTCATTATTAGGATTCCTAGTAAAGCTACATAGCTTGTTTACGACATTAGCAATATCCGGTCTTGTACATGAGGTAAGATACAACAAGCTGCCAATTGCGCGCGCATACTCTATTTGTTGTATTCCTTCACCATTATGTTTCTCAAGACTTAAATTAGCGTCCATAGGTATTTTCGATTCATTGACATCATCTTTATAGAATCTCTGTAAAATTTTCTCAACATAATGCGATTGAGATAAGATTAATCCTTCCGGAGAACAGATAACTTTAATACCTAAGATTACATCGGCTTCACCCATGTCTTGCATTTCAAAAGCTTTGGAAAACATAGCTTTTGTAGATTTTATGATATTTATATTGCTTCCCATAATAAGCATATCATCTACATACAAGCAAACAATGACATATTCTTTATTAGTGCCTTTTATATAAATGCACTTGTCACACTCATTGATCTTAAAGCCATTCTTCGACATGGTTTGATCAAATTTTAAATGCCATTGTTTCGGAGCTTGTTTTAGTCCATAGAGGGACTTTACAAGTCTACAAACCTTCTTCTCATCTCCTTTAGCAACAAACCCTTCCGGTTGTTGCATGTAGATCTCCTCTTCAAGATCGCCATTTAGAAATGCCGTTTTAACATCCATTTGATGAATTAGCAATTTCTTGACAGACGCAAATGCTAATAACATTCGTATTGAAGTTATTCTTGTAACGGGTGAGTAAGTGTCATAGAAGTCTACTCCTTCTTTTTGTCTATATCCCTTGATAATAAGTCTCACTTTGTACTTGTCTATCGTTCCATCGACTTTCATTTTCTTCTTGAAAATCCACTTACACCCTAAAGGTTTGTGTCCCGGAGGTAAGTCCACTAGCTCCCATGTATGATTATGTAAAATGGACTCCATTTCACGATTTACAGCCTCTTGCCATGACGGAGCTTCCGGAGTGGACATTGCCTCTTTATCTAAAATATAGTTGGCCGTAAGAACGGCTTCGCCCCACATATTTTGTGGTAGATCGGAATTTATAAGCAATGCGTTCATCATCTCTTTTAGAGTACGATTTTTACATTCAGCAATGCCATTCGATTGAGGAGAATAAGGGGCAGTCGTTTGATGGATAATTCCGGATTCATTACATAATTCTTCAAACGGATGGACATATTCTCCTCCTCTATCGCTTCTTAACGACTTAATCGTTCTTCCCAATTGATTTTCTACTTTAGCTTTTAACTCACTTGCTTCATCTTTACCACTCAAAAGATATAAATAATTGTATCTAGTACAATCATCGATAAATGTAATAAAATACTTTTTACCGCCTCTTGTTTGCACAAATTTTAAATCGCATACATCTATATGAATTAAATCGAGTGGTCGTGTTTTCCTCTCTACACTACGGAACGGAGTTCTCGTTATTTTTGCTTCTATGCAAACTTGACATTTTCTATGGTCTTTTAACTCCATCTTTGGAATTAAATTCATACTCATTAATTTTTGAATGGACTTGTAATTTACGTGTCTTAATCTACTATGCCATAAATTAGAAGACACAACCATATAAGCAGAAGAGCTAGCATTGTTATTATTATTAGCAACAACATTGTCAACATTTCCGGCATTGCCGGTTACAACAGTTTGAACAGAAAGCTTAAATAAACCCTCGTGAAGATAACCCTTCCCGATCTGTTCACCCCTCCTCAAAATAACAATCCTATCACCATCACAAATTATCTTGAATCCGGCCCTAGTCATCTTCGAGCCGGAGATCAGGTTCTTCCTCATGTTCGAAACATGAAGCACATCAGTGAGAGTCGCCTTCTTTCGGGACGGCATCTTCAGCACCACCTTTCCAATACCAACTGTGGTGGAAGTAGCTTGGTTCGCCATGTAGAGAGTCTGATCAATCTCGCGATAGTTGCGAAACATTGAGCGATCGGAGCAATTATGCTTGGTCGCTCCGGTGTCGACGAACCAATACTTCTGGTTTCCCTGAATCATGTTGACCTCGCCAACAGCACAAGCGAGATCGGAGTCGGAACCATCCACGTAGTTAGCCTGATGCTTACACTTCTTTCCTCTGTTCCCCTTCTTCGGCTTTGGGCACTCAAAAGAACGGTGACCCTTCTTGTTGCAATTGTAGCAAGTGCCGTCGAAGTTCTTCTTCTTCCTAGGCAGCTCCTTCTGCTTCTTCCGATCCTTGAAGGACGGCTTGTCTTCCACCACATTTGCCTTGGCCATGTGGACTGGACACCCCGGACGCTTATTGTTCTTCTGGTTGTCCTCTTCGATCCTCAACCTAGTGATCAGCTTCTCCATAGTCATGCGCTTCGTCTTCAGCTTTAGATAAAACTTGAAGTCCGTCCAACTCGGTGGAACCTTGCCCACCAGCGCAGCCGTGATGAAACTTTCATTCAGCTCATGTCCAACAGCTTGGACCTTCCCAACAATTACTTGGAATTCCTCTACATGACTTGTGACCGACTTGGAATCCACCATTTTGAAATCCATGAACAAATCGACCACGTGCTGCTCCACACCGGCATCATCAGATTTGTACTTGCGCTCTAATGCAAGCCAAACTTGTTTGGAAGTCAAATTCTTCAGGCTGAACACATCATACAACTTCGACTCCAATTCATTCAATAGTATATTCCGACACGCGAAATCACTATCTCTCCATGATTGAACAGCATAAACCTCATCTTTCGTAGGTTCGTCCGAGAGGGTCGGTGGATCATCCCTCAGGAATGCCGTAAAGCCCAATGTCGTCAAGTAGAACGACATCTTTTGGACCCACCTCTTATAATCAGCTCTCGAGAACGGTGCCGGCTTTTCCCCTTGAGCATAGAGAGGAACATAACCGGGCTGTCCGGGCATAAGCTTGCTAGCACCACCGTTAGAAGCACTAACAATCGGGGTTTGACCCGCACCAGCAACTTGGATGGCAGTGACCGTAGTGGTACCATCATCGCCGAGGGTCGCATCAACTGGTGTGTCTTTCTTTGTAAGGTCAGTCATTAAAACTGCACTTCAGAACAAATGGAATAAGTCCCCCGAATTCACAATTATAACAAGTATAAAATATACTTAGCAAAACAAACAGTAGTGATCAAACTTGCAATCAGTGTCGGACAGATATAAAGCAGTATAGCCAATAAAACAATTATGCATAGACTGATTAATATACGATATGAGCAACTGACTTTGAATTAATTAATTAAACATATAATGAAATAATTAAATTGATAATTAAAAAATTCAAACGTGAGCATATAGTATCAAATTTTGCTATCTTCTAAATATGTGACATTACACTTTGAAAAATCAAACTAGTAATTAACAAGAGAAAGTTACGGACCAAATAACAGCCAGTTACAATTACCAATAATTAACAGACAGGATAAACTAATTGATTAATTTAAAACGTACATAATCTACAACTGAACCAGTATTTCACGCAGACATGTATATCACATGTAACAGCACACGCGAATTTCCCGGTGCACTTAATTAATAGCTTACAGTTACATTGTAAACATGAACTTTGCAACCTCGAAAAAATTAAATTGCATTCCAGAACATGCAACTTCAGATTTTAACCAACAGACATGTGGGAGCACAATATTAAATTAAAATTAAGACATGTTACAGAGGCATTTTTCCAATTTTTAATCAATAAGCAGCAACCAGTATATTTGCAATCAGGTGTTCGCAAAGTTCGAAATACAGCAGTATTCAATAATATCAAATTTCTCAAGTTAAAAATAATTTGACAAGGTGTAATATTTGAAAATAAAACAACTTGCAAACTTTAAACCGATTATAGTCTATATAAACAATGATCATGCGGAATTAAATTTGTAACACCAAGCATGAACAGTAATAATTCGAGAACCAGATAACAAAAAAAACATATACAAAATACGTCTTAAGAATGTTGGGGTTATCTCATGTATATGGGCAAATAAAGCAATAATTGCAAGTAATATAATAAGCTGTATTATTCATATATGACAATTAATCAATCGAGTATAAGCATAGATATATGCGGAGCATGCGCATCAAATATAGCAACAACAACGAAAAATTAAAAGACAAGGAAAGTGATACGAAATCGAGGCACGATTTTCAATCGCTGTCCTTAAGACGTATTTTTCGCGTTCTCTCGATGCGCAACGCTATGGCAATCATCTCCCATGATACAACGGTAAGAGGTATACCTTCGGAACACCGGCGCTAGCAAAGAAGGTAAAAGCGGAACGTTTGGTCGCCAAACTCTCTTACTCGACTAGACTAAAGTTGGAACAAGAGCTCAGTATAAAGTGAATTTCGTGAGAAAAATGAATGACTGAAGAAGTGGGAGAGCTGCTGTATATATAGGACGTGGACCACTATTTCGAAATTTGAAATTGAGATCAATTCAGTTCCGAAAAGTGTGCGTCCGTTATTATCCAACCGTAATAACTTAATTAACACATGCACATGGGATATATATCACGTTTTAATAATGACTCATCTTATCAAGAAACAGCCACCATATGATTTTTATTCAATTAATACGGCGGAACCGAATTACAATTGAATCGAACTAAATTGGACCAAATCATCACAAACCAATACAATTCACTTGGTTCTCGACATAACAACTTCGGCTAGCTATTTCATATTCATATCTTCACCAAATATGACTTATGAATATACGAAACTCATCTCCTCATGGAGACGAACAAGTTCGGGCCATCCCCGGAACTTTATAGCTAGTGGGTCCCTTCCAAATATTTGGTCAAAGTTGGGTCAAACCCAAACTTTCTACAACAAGTTATGTACAAGGCAACAGTGAAGGACGATGGTACTCCCGACTCACTTAAAATGGTAGTTCTTTAGAAGAAAACATCGCATTTTTCTTAATTTATTGATGAGGGGCTTGGTTTGTGCGCGTCACCCTCGTATGCTTTCTCGAAGATCAGACAATGGAGGAAATGATGACAGTGTCAATTTGTGCATTGCAAAATTTCGTCATGCACAGCAGAACCAACATCAGAGCTGTTGCTGAAGTCGGTGGCATTCTAGTTATTCAAGAATTGGTGCAATCCCCTAACCCAAAAATAGTTGTGCAAGCAACTCTGTTGATCAGATTTTTGTTCTCTAATCACACTTTAGAAGAGAATGTCTTAAATGAGCTCATCCGATCTTTGACAAGTTAGTGAAAATCCGTTGTTAGTTCTCATTGTCATTGATTCATTCTGTTTTGTCTTCAATATAATTTCTCTCCTGCTTTGACGATGTGTACATTATGTTCTCTTTCCTGCCTTGCAACTGTACTAGAACGTGGTAACAATCTAAAGAAGACAACGGATTGAATCTTGTAGGTCAAAATTGTGGGCTTGGGTTGTTTAGTAAACCCTGCAACAATTGAAAAATTTATGAAGAGTGTGACAAAGAAGAGGAGTAAATAAAAGAGAGAAAAAATGTGTGCTGAGACATCAATTTGTAAATGTTGTAGCTCAAAAATCGATTAGCAAAGCTTAGAGAGTATTTTGGGGAAGAATTCATGAAAATTGGTGGTAATTCTCGAAGCTACATTGTTTCAGGGAATAAAGAGATTGTTACTAAAAAGTATGACAAGAAGGACTTGAGTGAAATAAAACCAAACCTGAGTTAAAAAGGAAAAATTAACAAAGAATAACAAGATAAGTATTCAACTAGCTAACGAGAAGTAGAGTTGAAGCTGCATTGTTGAGTTATGCGAATTTCCTTTCGGTCAGGTTCTACTTATCTTTTGCTTTAATTTTAGTATCTAAATAAAAGTCTGAAGCTAGCATTCTGTATTACTCTATGTGATGATGCATGCATTAAAATTAAAATCAGCATTAGGCTTATAATTATTTTTCTGAAGTGTGTTATGTCTTTTACGAGTTGCTAAAAATGAATTAAGGACCAGTTCAAGATGTAGAACTGATGGTAGTTGGTATTGTGAGAAATTGCTATTACAGATGTTCGAACCTGTTATGAACATAAGTTGTTTGTTAAATGTCTACATTACCATCTATGTTGTTGGGAGCAAATTCATAAGGGAGATCGAGACTGGATAGCTGAGTTGGTTCATTGCGAGCTAGAGCTAGAATGTAGTTCACGAATTTATGTGGCTTAGCAGTAATTAGTCATTTATTTTTTATCTATTGTAAAATCAAAAATGTCTTGATGACCAAGAAAGTAGGGTGAGATTAAATCCAAAAGATAAAATGCTAATGCCAAGGGATTTAAGAGTCATTTGAATCTTTTACCCCTTTTAGTTATCTCTCTTAAATCAATCATCACACAAAAACACCGCCACCACGTATCGCTTAGTAATCAACACCACCACTCCAGCCACAACAACACTGTTCACCAGTAATTACATTGCCACCAACATCATGATGTCCTAACCCAACCCAGCTCTCTCTCTCTGATTTCTCGAATAAATTTTCATAATCAATAAAAGCTAATTCATCCCCCTCTATTATATGCATCAATCCGTCTCTCCTCTTTCTTGTGGTCGTAGGTAATCTTTCAATTCTTGATTACGACGAACCATTTACCTTATCATAATTCCAAATCCTCCATTATTGAAGACTCTATGGATTTTTCTCTGCTACCATCATTTATATTAATTAATGAGTGGAAGATTGATTTTGTGGTTTAATTGGTGTTCACGATGTTCGAGAGTTCATGAACTAGATAGAGAATAATAATTACAACTCTTGTTAAGTTAGTGAGTATATTATTAGGTGTAGAGGATTTTAGCTTCTTAGGGACAATTATCTTGTTCCTATTGAAGCTGTGATAAGTGATTGTTCTGAAGAAATAAATTGAAATTATTTTTGTTTCCAGTGTTCAATTAAAAAGGGTAAAAGAGTCAAGTGACTCATAAATCCTTGGCATTAATATTTTATCCCTTGGATTTAATCCCGCCCTAAGAAGTAGCTGTTATGATTGTTTTATTCACACCTGTCTATGTTGATTTTCCTTTTTGAAAAATTAGAATATCACTGCCTACTGTAATAGTCTGATTGGTTAAGATATGTTGTCTAGGGTTTCGAGTTGTAAAGAAGGCTATTTAAACATGTTAACGAGGTCACCTCAGATATAACACGCACTGATACATCGATAAGTTTATCACTTCATTAAGAAATAATCGATGTATCATAAAAAGTATAAATTGGTTTTTTTTTTAATATGAAAGTCATTTAAAGAATCATCTATTTTTATAAATAAAATAAAATTTAATATATTAAAATATTAAATATATATTTAGTGATTCGTTTGTAATGTATTATTGTTAAAGCTCGTATATTGTAAATTTATGATTGGACATATTTATGGTGGGAGACACGCAATTAGATGGATCTTACATAATGGGTGAGTGGTTTTTTGTGATTTTGTCCGATGCAAAATGTCTCCTTAATTATATCACTTGACATAAGTGGATATCACGTTGGAGGTGGGTTGAGATAAAAAATGCAACTTTCCATTCAACTTTCTTATTTCTTGTTTTATGTTTATGCAATTTTCAGCTTTCTATACTCAGTTTTGATATAGAAAATTGAGTTCTAGTCACAAACGAGAGCTGTAAGAGCTTACGCACCTCCGGACTCAATTTTCGGTCTCAATTAATGTCACATTAGCGGTATATATTATAGATAATAGAGAATTTTATTCAATTTATTCTAATTATAAATTTAATTGTAAATTTTATTATTAAATCAATATCCGACACATGAATTTTTATTAATTAATAATAATTTGATACATATATTTAAGAATTTTGAATTTAATTAGAAATTAAGTTATGATTTGAAGTCAATGATATTATTTTTTTTCTTATTCTAATTAGGAAATTAAAATACAATAAAAACATAATGATTCCTAATAAAATTCTAACAACTTTTTTTTAATATAATAACTTTATTCCTAATCAATTTCCTACCGATTATTTAAAAACTTATTTCTAATAAAATTCATATATATTTTTTCCTATTCCTAATTAAAACGGACACGTCTTCTTTTTTCCTATTCAAGCGGACATATTATTAAAGCAATTATTCCTAATTAAATTATAATATATATTATTATTTTCTAATCTTTTCATTAAACTATTATTCCTCATAAAAACTCGTTATATTTTTTTTTCTATTCTTAACTAAAACGGGCAAATATTATTTTTCAAACAATAGGAACAACTAAATTGATTAAATACAATTATAAATTTTATTATGAAATCAAATCTTAATATATAATTTTTACCTTTTGCTATGTTTATTATTATTATTATTATTATTATTATTATTATTTATTTAATAATTATGTTTGTTATTTTTCTAAACAAAATAAATTTTAAATTTAATAGGATTGTAGATTTTGAAATCAAATAAAAATAATTATAAGTGATATAAAGTTAAAATAATTCTCTTTTGATAGTAATATTTTACATAATTATTATATAATTTTTTATATAATTTTTTATATAATATATATTTAAATTATTAATTTTTAAAGGTACAAACTTTCCGTCCAACGGACGTGCCTACTGACTTGTAAGCACAAATAAAAAAAATTGGGACCTAAAAAGTTTGGACCATATTCTCCATTGTATGATCCTAATCTTCTAAATATAACTATAATTATTTATTATAAATATTACCGAAAAAACATGATTGATATTCATATCTTATATTTTTATTGGCTAGAATTGAAAAAGATAAAAATTTGCTCGAAAATAATTAGTGAGATTTTGTTAACATATCATGTCCTAATTTATTTGCTCAACTGCTGCTTTAATCGTAATTTTCGTGACATATATAAATTGAGACATACAAAGGAGATGCTCCGATCAAAACTAGTCCCTCATAAATCAAATATTTGACCAAACACATAACCCTAGGAGAAAGAGACAACCCATTTTTATTGGTTTTTGTGTTAAAATCTGGTATTTTCTCATTTCTCCATCAAAGTTCATCGCTTGATTGTCTTGGTATGGAAAACTGGATTGTGAAACTTGACTTTCAAGCTAAGACAACTCTATTCTTGCATTTGTGACTTTCAACAAAAATAACTCAGTGTTTGATCTCGTGGTTATTTGGCATAGATTTTATCCTTATATATGTCGCAAAAGGACAGAAAACCGCATGCATAGATTAGAAACTATGAACCTCAAACAACTTAGGAGGAACTTGAATGCTACCCTAAATCAAAGAATTTCTTATGTACTCAGATGGTATTTTTTTTAAGATTAAAATATTTGAATTTGAATATATATTTGATAATTAAAATATTATGATTGAATCTGAATATCGTGTGATTAAGACGGTTTTTTTTTTAACATCTGAATATATTAATAATTATAATTAAATTTATAATTAATTAATCATAATATTAAATTAAATATTTAAGAAATTGGAAATTCAATATTCTAGAACATCAATAATGATAAAAATGTAGAAACATTTAGATTAAAAGCTAATGATTATCGATGAAAGCTACACTCATTATAAAAACGGTTTGGGTTAAACAATTAATTTGGAGATGTTTAAACACTTTCATTATAAATAAGCTACTTGCTCACCGCCTCACATTATAAATAAGCTACTTGTTAGGGTGGGGGATACATCAAGTCCGAGGTGCCGATGTGAGGCAAAAAAAGACTCCAGCCAACTCGCTGCCATCTCCATCGTCATACCCTTCAACATCATCAACAACCAATCGATATTGATTGTCATAGAATTGTAACCATATTTCACATTTAATTTGATTTATATTCAGATTAATAGAAATTGTTAATTTCATATCGGGTATTTTGTATATCTCGTACATTTGTCTCTTGTCGAATTTTTATGATTTATAGAGTATAATATACTCCTTCCATCCCAAATTAGATTCAAATCTAAAGTATTTTTTGTCCCAAATAGATAAAATTTGACAACGTAAAAAAAACATGTTCTTCTAATTTTATCCACTATCATAAACTATGCATATTTTGCACATTATGTATATATTAAAAAACTTATTTCAACACATAATTTTTAATTTATTTTAGAGTCTAATTTTACAAGTGATTATAGCACATTCATCTACAACATAGGTAGAACGCATTTGAGTAATTTTTTTGACAAAATAACGAGCGAGTTTCGTACAAAATTCGGTCAAAATTAGATTGATCACCAACTTTTTCAACATATTTTTATATTTTATATACGTCACCCATAAACTAATACTTACTAAAATTATGTTGATAAAATTACTATTTTTATCTTTATCTTCTTGATTTACATAAAAATTTAAATATTTATATCTAATTTAGCACGGAGGAAGTAGTTACAATAAAATGAATGGAAAAATATTGCTTCTGAGACAATTC
>NW_027266502.1:0-82678 GCF_046630445.1 Rutidosis leptorrhynchoides | reverse complement strand
GACACGTTGGAGAAGACGACTGATTGAACCAACCGGTTCAATCAGTATTTATAGTTGAATTGATCCAGTTCAAAGTAATTAAATGACTATATTACCTTGATGTTTTTAAAATAATTACAGAAATGACTTAAGCTTACCGATTGACCTGAGGGCAGCTTAGTCTTTTATGCGTTTTAAAATTGGTTCAGCCGGTCCAATTAAAATCAAACCGTCCAGACCAAAACTGAACCCAAATCCGAACCTATCTTCCACCCAAACCTAAACGAACCAATTAGAGATCTTACGAACCTATCAAATTTTTACAGTAGGTAAAATTTTTTTTCCTAAACATAATATGTAAAAAGTGGATTAAAAGTGAGCATGTTAATTTTATTTTGATTTTTGAATAATTTAAGATTAGAAAAAATGATTTAAATGTAATTAATTGTTTTAAAAAAATTAATTAAGGTAGTAAATGAGTCTAGAAAAATATGGAATAATGATTATAGATTATTTTAAGAAATTGGATATATTATTTGATTTTCCTAAATATATTTCAAATAGAAAAATAATTTAATTGATTAATTGAGTTAATAAAAATTGGTTAAAGATTAAAAATTAATGAAATGGTTTTAAAGTAAAGATTAAAATAAAATGAAGTAGATAAAATGTTTTAAATTTAAATTAAAGATATTACGACGAGTGAGACATGTAGGATTTAATTCGTATAATTTTTCGTAATAGTTTAATTAGACGTATTATTAATAGTCGACGATTTCTAACAGGTTTATAAGCTACGTGGACGATAGAGTCACGCTTATCGGTAAAGTAATACAGGTGAGTTATTTTATTTCTCATTACATGAATATTTTGATTGCTTTCAATTAAGAATTATGCCATATAAATCTTTATCGAATTTTTCGATGTTTTATCAACCGTAAATAGTATGGCATAGTTATACATCTATATATATATAAAATTATATAGAAAAATCCTCAAGAAATCTTTTGCTTTTATAGTATTATATGTAACGAACACCGTACATTTAATTCGGTAACACATGATTGACCAATTCTTATAGAGTATCAGGTCCTTATGTGATCCATGTTGAGGTCTGCGCAAATGGTATCCCTTACTAGATATTAGCTTCATGTCTAGTCTAGGTCCCACGTGCGTGGTGGAGTACGCTTTATGATATGCAGGATTGCTACATTAGCTAGCGACTATTGTTAGGGATCCCATATTTGATTTCATTGATTGGATTCGATTATTTTAAGAATATATTATGAAGATTTTCTGTTTGGTTTTCAAGAAACTCTTTATATAATATTAAAGTATAAAGTAAAGATATTAATAATTATATCTAAATAAAGTTTGAAATGATTTAAACATCGAGATTTATCACAAAACGAAAAACCTCACTAAGCATTATAACTTACAGATTCTACAAAACATGTTTCTTTCTCTTCAGGCTAGTGTGGTAACTTTCGACACGAAGGACTTAGCAGTACGTCGACAATACTTCCGCAACCTATATTAGGATTTCTTCGTGTCATTTGCTTAGTTTGTTATTTGAATAATTAAGATAATACTTCCGCAACCTATATTAATCTATAATAATATAATATTTGATATGATGTTTAATAATAATGAATAATTGGATAAATAATTGATAGTTGGCATCGTTCTCGGTCCTATTAAGGTAGGGTCTAGAGCGGGCGCCACAAGAGCCCTCGACGTTCGTTCGAATAATCGACGACGATGAGCGTCGTGGGGCGGTTGGCGGCGAATTAATCGATGGTGGCGTCACCTCAATCTCAAAAGGCGACGGATTTGGTTCAAAATCGAACCTCACCTCTTCGCCTCCTACATCTACAACATCTTCAAGTTCTCTTGATCCCCTGTCATTCTCGACCAAAATGGTGTCATCTAAAGTAGCCCATTATGCCTTGCATTTTTCGCACTGCCACCTCCACCGGGCCACAGAGACATCAACGGGTACCTAAAAGAGAATTTCGAAATCGTCACCTTTTGAGATGAGGTGACGACACCATCGATTAATCCGAAGCCGACCGCTCCACTACGCTCATCGTCGTCGGATTATTCGAATGAATGTCGAGGGGCCACTAGAAATAGAGATCGTCAATACAAAAGCATGAATTCCACTATTGAAACAGAAGGTATCCATAATATATGGAATTAATTTTCCTTGAATTAGGTTACCTAGATCAAATCCAAAGAAATTGGAGATGCAATCACACACATACACACATTATAGATACATATTTTGTTTTAGCTTTGTTCACTTTTGTATGAAAATGTTAATTTATATACACAGTGAGAGAAGTGGTTAGAGAGTATTAAATCACGAAATGAAGGAGAGAAGAAAGGTTTTCTTTTCTCTAGCATTCTCAAATGTTAATTTATGAACCAATCCGGTTTGATTGCGAATCGAACCGATTTCGAATCGATTTCCATGTCAAAGGATCAAGTGGCATTCCAAAGTGCCGCGAGGCAATTTTTCATGTCATTTGACACGTGTCAAATACTGATTGGTTAAAATTTTCATGACCCTAAAACCACCCTAACCGAGACCGAGGTCTTAACCTTCTCAACCCGAGATTAAGACCAGCCTACTTACGATTTCTCAAATTTCACAAGTTTTAGTTTATTTAAATGATACAATTTATTACAATAATTTACATATGTGTCTTATTCAACCAACATGGAGTAAATTCTAATGGAAAAGAATAAAAAGAATATACATCGCTTTAAAGAAAAAAAGATCTCGAAATCCTTTTGCGCTTCCTCAAACCGCGTAATATATGATCTGCAAGAAAAATAATATAGTATTTGGATGAGCAACAACGCACTCAGTAAGTACCAAATACAGATACAATAATATAAGGGTAGCCTAATAATCAATACGTCCACAGAAATTTCAAAACCAATTAAGAGATTTTGAAAACTTTATCAATTTCTAACAAAGAGCGAATACATCTATATTCTTTATCGAATCTTATCATAGATTATGATTCACAACCAAAATCGATTTTATAACAAGGATTTATCAATTAAAATTCAAACCAACTAAAGTGGTTTATATCAAATTGAGATCGAGTAAAACCATAGTGGTTTAATAATCAAGTGAAAACTCCGACATTTAACACAGTCGGTCGGTTGGCACGTGGTATTTGGATCCTATCTAATAACTAGTAACGATACGTCACCGCGTCTTTTGGCTTATGTGCGCAACCATCAGCCTCATCGTGGGCCCATCCTCGTCAACTCTAAAAATGACCGGAACCCAAAACTAAATAGTTCCTTTATAATCTCAGTCTACGGCCGTAACCTACACGTGTGCCAGTAAAAAGTATTTATACTTCCGTTCGATAAATCATCTCGAAATCCGGTCTCAAAATCATAATCTAATCGATTTTCAAGAATTTATATGAAAATCATTTATACCAATAAACTAGAATTTATTTCACGAATTAAGTATCAATCATTTCTCAAACCATTTAAAATTCGATTTTCATTAATTAATACGAAGATCATGGGTAAATGGTTTTGAATCAATTAATCAACAAAAACTCAAAATATCAATTCGATAATCATATTTTATCAAGCCAGCCACGAAATATTATTTCGACAATCAAACCAATCCGCAATAATTAATCTTTATAGCCAAATTTCTCAAAAATTTATCAAACATATATATAAACCACAAACATATAATTTATTAAAAAACCACTATATTATTATATCATGTATCACATATTTACCTCCGAACCGAAAAGCTTCATCCATATACGCACTTGTGATGGTTAGCTCAACCTACGACACCAAGATTACAAAACTTTCCTTCCAAACTCTGTAGTTTCTTCTCCCATAAACTCTTCCCTCTCTTTCTATTTATCCTGATCTCTTTCTATTTTCTTTTCTCTATTTTTCTCTCTCTGGTCATCTATTTTATCTTCTCATTTTTTTTTTATTCTTATTTTCCTTCACTCGGTGGCAGATAAGGAAACAAGTTTCCTTTAACCATTAATGCATCCTCAAAATCTTTAATTCTATCGAATCCATCCTTAATCTTTATAAAATATAAATAAGTCCTTAAATTATTATTAATATTATATTCAGTACACAACCAGTAATTGGGTGTAATAAAAGTGACACGTAAAATGATTTAACGGACAAAGGTGTTAACTAGCATCTAACGGTAAAGGGGTATTTTTGTTTAACGGAATCATCTAAGAGGGGTATTTTCCTTCGATTCAAAATGTGAGGGATATTTTCCTTGTCATTTCAAAAAAAGGGGTATAAAGTACAGTTTTTCCTAACATTATTGGTACCTCACAAATATGAAAACTAACAAAATCATACCTCGCGACTTTTTGCTAACACTTTGATACTATTTCGTTAATGTTGTTATCAAAATCATACATGCCGTCAATTTTTGCCTACATGTCATATTTTTTCCGTTATCTCGATCCAATCACATCCACATAAACATCCAGTCATAAAGTGACTCAACAATTGTTACATGAGACCCAATTTTTTTTTTTTCCTATTCTCACCCAACACCTATAATGAAAACGACGTCGTTTTTCGTCATACTTATAGCTTCCACATATTTCTTCCCTTCACTCTGCAATTATATTTACCCCCATTTTTTTTGTCACCACTCTCTCATTCATCCAAACACTTTGCTTCTCATTCAGTAAACATGATATGATCATGCCTTGTTAATTAAATTAAACAAATGTTACGTCTATTTGTCCAAATTTCCATTTTATATTGTTAGATTTTGATTCTACAGTTTCTCAAGTCAGCACTTCAGTTTTCACAAACTTTACCCACCATTATGTAAGCAAAATTTAAAGAAAACATGGTTCTGGTAACCAATTTTAAAATACAGAAATTTGCCTCTGGATAATATTTTAAAGGACGCTACTTTAGAAATTGGAATTTCCCATGCGTGATAGTAGGAACAATTAAATCAAGTAATTGTTGTTTGATCAGTTTATAGCACGTGTGGATTTGTTTTTGATCGGTGGAGTTCTTTGGTTATTCAACAAACACACACTCGTTAGATATGGTTTAGAAAAATCGAGTCGGGTCGGACCCAGTACATGGCAGCAACTTTCTCCGTCCAGTCTTCCCCCTTTCGTCGGCCGCCCCCATCATGTCAGTTCGAGCAATATGCCAGATTTGGGGGCCATACCCATACAGACATGGGTAGAAAAAGTTGATGAGTTTGGCGGTCCAGGTCGGGTATTGGACATGTTGTCAGTAGCAGTGGCCCAATTGTTAATGGGGTGGGCAGGGGTTAGGTCCGGTTAGAAGTGGTGGTGGACCGGTCATCGTCAGCGGTGGACAGGGGTTAAGTCAGTTTTTAGCGGTGGTGTGCCCAGATCAAGATCGGTTGTTTACAGTGGTGGAATAGGGTATTGGTGGTGTCTGGTGGTGGCATTGGTATTATTGGTGGTGGTGATGGTGGTGGGTTTGGTGTTGGCGGTGGTGGTGCTGGTTTCAGAGTGGGGCCAACAATGGAGATACATTCGAGGATGGAAATGGTGGGTCGGGTTCGGGCTACGTTTTCTGTGAGAATAACAAAAAAAATTTGGGTCCCATGCTAATGTGTAACAGTTGCTGAGTCACTCTATGACTGGATGTTTATGTGGATCTGACTGGGTCAATTGACAGAGAGAGTATGACACGTAGGCAAAATTTGACGAAAAATTATGATTTTGTTAGCAATATTAATGGAATGGTATCAAAGTGTTAGTAAAAAGTCGTGAGGTATGATTTTGTTAGTTTTCATGTTTGTGGGATATCAAAAATGTTATTATCCCTCATTTGTTGATGATGTCTCCCACCTACTTGGTGCATGACACGTAAAAGATTATAGTATTTTGTATCAATCCTAATTTTTAAACTCATTTTACTTTAAACTCATTGGATTCATCAATGCAATTATTCCATTTAGCGTTCTTGATTTTGTATGTGCTTCATAACAGAGCCTCAGCCCAGTCTTGGGCCCAGCTGCACTTGAAGCCCAACTTGCAATATACAAATATTCTATTCATCAGTTGACATAATCGAATTGTATATTTATGTTCATAGAACCAAATCATATAGATAGGAAGCTAGCATAATTTCAGTAATTAAATTCTATAGACGTCTTCTTCTTCTCTGTACTTATACTGAACATAATCAATAAGAAATACACACAATTCCAAAACCTTATATTTCGATATAAAAAGGTCATCCATTTTATGCCATGGCATAAATGTCATTGGTATGGGAGATATTCTTAGAATTTAGGGACCCGATATCATAATAGAATATCAAGCGTAGGGATGAAGTAATTCAAATGTGAACATGAGAAATAATATAGGCTGTTAAGTGAAATATTGTTAGTAACTTTTACCATATAGAACTCTTAGGCTTGAGAAAATGAAGACATGATGCGACAACACTCAATGCTTCGTTATTAGACCTAGGTGTGAAACTGCCGAATAGATGCTTAGACGTTGATTATTCAATATCCTTCAAAGAATTAATGCATCCACTATATTATTTCTTGAACTATGGATAATATTTCCCTAAAATTTTACTATACACGTCTTAGAGATCAAAAGCAGTGAAATTTCAAATCTCTTCATATAACAAGACTAACATAAATCTTATTTAAAGAGGAGGATTATCTCTTGCTTGTTGCTTTGATCATGTCTCTCTCTTCTATCATAAAAAAAATGAATTCAACCCATATACAAGTTTTGAAAAGATAAGCCTTCTTGAAATGGTATGACTGTTACAAAAATAATTATGTCCAAATAGACACTGATTTATGTATTCAAACTAGAAGCAATACTGCTTCGTTTTGTTCAATGCTATCAAAATTTTATTATTCAAATACTAATTTTCATGACAATTCGATTAAATTGATTTATTTGATCACTAATCTTATATATTATAGGAAATTTTTTTTAATTTAATTCTAATCGTAAATTTTATTGTCAAATAAAAATTAGACAATGAATAGAAATTATGTGTCTGCAAGAGTGTAAAAAGAATGAGCATGATAGACGTGCTTATCATCGTTAAAATCACATTACACGAATATATTCTGCAATTCTTTCCATTACATTTGAAATTGATAATGGAGGACATAGATGACCTACAAGACTCCGGTTAAGCCAATCTTTATTTGGATCCTCTACCATGAAGCTAAATAAAGGCCGCTTCTTTTTTTTCCATACTTTCTTCACAGTATTTTTGCGAGCCTGAGAAATTTGAGAACAATTTCGAGATGGCCCTGAAAAAGGAACAGAAAAAAAATGGGACTTGCGAGAATCCATTGTACGAGAAGGAAAATCAAAAGCAATCGAGATGTCTCCCACTCCAATACGCCGACCATCCGTCTTGATTGCATCCAGCATTTCCTTCTTTGAGAAGAAAGAAATGAAACCAAATTTAACTCATTTCCTATTTGGTGTGAAAAAAAACATAGATCATGTCAGTCCTTCCGAATAGAGCGAACAATGATCTGAATCCATTGGGAGATTCCCTACATAAAGCTTAAACAAAGAACTATGCCTGATTTGCCATCGATTCTATCCTCCATTCTCTCCCTCTGTCACCCCTTCCTCTCTCTAACTCTCCCTTCGTTCATTCTTTGGTTTTCATAAAATCATAACCCATACTTTTAGCTATTATTTATGTTTAAACCAAACAAACTATTTATGTTCTTCATGATGGTCGACCAAGTACTCCCAATGCTGGTTAAGTACAATATCACAAGATCTAAAAACAAAAATAGAACAATACTAATAGACACAGAACAAGAAACTTGCAACTGAGAGAATGATAGTCATATTCATGCTGAAGTTTGAATCTAATCTGAGGCTAATCGTTGGGATCTAAGATGTCTGGATCCTAAATCTAATTTAGTTTAGCTTTAGTATTAAGTTTACTCTCAAATCCAATGCAACCATAAAATAAAAAGCACTTGAAACTGGAGAAATAGAAGATGAACTCTAATGAACAAATTAGTAAAACTACAGATTTGATTTTTGATAATACTATGAGCTCATAATCAAAAAGGAAAAGTTAGAGACCTTGTATAGTGATCTCTTACCAACCTAGATATCATAAGTCAAGTTTTACAAATTTTGGAAAAGAAAAATACAGATCAGATATCGAGAACAAAAGAAAAAAGCACTTTTGGGATCACAAGCTTGAGATAATGCCACATAGCTTTTCACTCGGTTTCTTTCTTGCTCATCACTTCTCTTTGCTCAGAATTAATCTTCCAAGATGAAAAATAACTGGTGAAAATATTGCATAACAAATTTCTTCTTCTTCTTCTTCAAATCAGATCAAAAAACTTGTACTAATGCTCAAAAGGTTGACTTTGAAGTTTACTTCTAGTTCTAGCCATGACAGATCGAGAAAACCAATGCCAAAAGCTTCTAAACACTATTTTAAATGATTCTACAATTTTATTTTTTCATTCTTCTAACTGAAAATCAAAAATGGCTATTGGACTTGTTGAACTTTGAACTGAAATGAATCAATACAATGATCATTCTCATCTTCTCATGCTGTAACTTTGCAAAAACTTTCACAACAACTTCTAAAAGCATAATACAGCTTGTCTGAATCAAAAAGAGCAAGAAATATGGCTGGCATACAAAATCCCCAATTTTGAACAGCTAAACTCAGAAAACAAGTTGATCGAGCAAGCATTTTATTCGTTACTATTTAATCGATGAAATTGACTTAACCATTCAATTTGCAACATCCAATATAATGAATATAAAGCTTTGAATCGATTGTTTTGATCAACTAAAATGAAAGAATAAATAAACCCTAGTTTATTTTGACAGAAGCTAAAACATAAATTCTAAAGAATAATGTAGCAGCTTTAAACAGAAACCCTCGATCCAATTTGGCCGTTTTCAACTGAGAGAATTGTGAGTGAATTACCGATATTGTCGTTGATCGGATGCTTCCCTGAGTTGATTGCACACCGTCCGGAGCTCCGACTATTCGCCGTGCGGCCACGATGAAGTCAATTGCATTCTCAGTCGACTGAACTTTGAAATGTGCAGCGGCATCCTCAGGTTTTGGTGTAGACACAACAAGATCCTCAACTTTTTATCGATGTGCAAGTTCATCCCTGACAGACACCAATGCAGAATCCTCTTCAATCTTCCCTGCATCCTTTCCGATCAATCGAGTCTTGGCTCTCTTTGATTCAGAATCATCCAAGCCACTTAAAAGAGCCTTTACAAATGTATTAATCCCAACTTTGATAGTTTTGTCCACCTGAGATTTGGATTTCTTCAACTACAAGTTTCTACAAACTTTCTTCTTCTTAGCTTTCTTCATATAGGAACATACCAATCCTTCAGTCATGTCTTGGAATGCAGATTTCATGAAACAAGCCACTCCAATATTTCATCTCACCCAAAAAATGTATCGATGTATATATGAAAAAATGAATATATTATTACACACAAATGAAAAGTAAAAGTTTTACAAGAACCATTTTTGTTTCTTGTTTTTTTTTTCTTGTTATAAAATCAAGGGACTATTGTATTAAGAAAGACCATAATACTTATAATAGTACATAATATTCGATAGGTAATTGGTATTAATCTGTTTTTTTTAAATACCGGTTATAATTTTCTAGGTACGAAGAACAATTATGTTCATAAATATTCAAAAACGAAAAAAATGATAATGTAGTTATGCATGTTGAATAAATAAATATTGCAAGTTTGTTATGTATAACAGTTAAAAAAATGGGATGAGAGATATATCAGCAGCATCAACAGCCGCAACAACAACAACAAACATCCTCAATTTCACCAGATGGAGTCGGTTATATGAAGCCTCGTGTTTAAGTCCAAAGACAATGTGTAGATCACATGCCATGTTATAGATCATATAACATAATATCATGTATAAAATAATAATGCAATGTTTATAATAAATCATACTATATATTATAAAGACGTATAACATATTCCTATAAATAGTTTTTTCTATCCCTAGTAGAGAGATGATATATCCTATAAATAGTTTTTCTAATCATATGACACTATCTATAAAAATTCATCTACGTGGATACTATACGGCGCCACTCTCCTCTTTCGGCTACTAAATTTTATGAAATACATAAAACTTCTAAATATTTTCTAACTATCTTCTCTCAAGTGAGTTTAGGTCTCCCTCTCCTCTCTACTCCTATATCTGTGTCCTCACCTTTCCAAACTGGAGCTTCTCGAGGTCTATCCCTCACATTTCCAAACTATTTAAGTCTATCATCTTTTATCTTTTCGTCTATAGGTAACTTTTAATCGCTTATAATCAAGTTAATTTAAAATAAAGAAAAATATAATTGAATGTAATTTAGAATGAAAGGAATTTTTAATTAAATTCATACTACATCCGTTTTACAATACTTGATGTTTTGATTAAAAAACGATATTGTATAATTGATAAGATGCATTGAGAGTGTTTTTTGTAAAAAAAGGTATTTCATAAATTTTTCCAAATGGAGCAAAACATAATGTCTTTTAAAAATGGTATCATTGACAAAATATTGTTAGTATATCTAATTAATTACACAACTTCATTTTAACCAAAACATCATCTACCATGAAACGGAAAGAAAAGTTAATTAGTATGGTTATGGGTGAGTTAATATATTATGATGAACTATAAAAATCTCAAGCTCTTTATACATAGCAAGAACACTAATTATGAGAGGAAATAAAGAGATTAAAAAGATAGCCCTCGACTATAGAGTATTGTGTGTGTATTGTAGAAGGTCGATTCAGAGTTGGTGTTGAGAGTGTATGCCCTCGGCTATATAAATAGGATAGTTTTACTTGGCTCTCAAGTATGTTATTAAGAGAGGGTTAATGAGTCATAAGTAGGTGGTGTTTATGAGGTGGTATAATAAGTGTAACTGATTAATTAATAGTCGCCAAAATATTAACAGCTACGCGATGCAAATAAATTCTCGATTATAATTTAAAGGTGAATGGATAGATGACCTTACTAAAATTTATAAAATTCAGTGACAAAATTAGCATACCCTGAATTGATTAAGTAATTGATTAATTAAATCATTCATCTAAATACCTACTCTACTAGTTTTTCACCACATGTTTGACAAACCAAAAACCCATTCACTCTCGACAACTAACTAGTGTTGTCTTAAATTGAATGTCAGCACACTAGTCACATATATACAATCTCCTTGTCAGACAATGTTTTCTTACCTTGCTAGTACAAATCACATTTTCAACTTGCACAGGAAAACTCAAAATCAAAGTCCCATTGTCAAAAGCCTACAATAGATCAATAGTTGAACTACTTAGCTAGAGTTCATCAATGTCTCTAATAATTCAGTCCTCAATGTTTGAAAATAAATATACACAAACTGGTATTGATACACAATGCAAAATACAACTTCTGCCGACAAATACAATTCAATTCAGAGAAACAATCAGTCCAATTCATAGTTCCAATTACAATGAAATTTCAATCCGAAATTCTTCCGTAACAAGCTTACGGAAAATTATAACTGTCAAAATTTACAAAATTGTCTATTACACTGCCAATTTTCGAATTTGCCCAGAATCATTTCAAATCTAATTATATCATAGATAAGGTATAAGAAAACTCAGAACAAGTGGAATTACTGTGATCGGACGATTAGAAACCACTGAGTCACGACCGAGTTGAGTGTCGGTCGTCACTGAGTCAACATAGTTTTGTCCGAGCTGAGGGTCCAGTGGCATCGGGGGTCGCGCGGTGGGTATTTCTGAGCAGAAACTGTCGCGAGAATAGCCGGGACGAAACCTTCCAAGGTTAATTCCGGCCGAACGTTGCATCGAATCACGTAGAATTTTGCATTAAAATACTCCACAGAACCCATAGAATAACATACTAGGAGATTAGATCGTGATTGGAACTTTTGAAAAATTGGACCCAAACCCTAAATCGTTAAATTAGATCAAACTAGACAAAATCGTGGAAAACTAACCTCATATTCGTGATCCCCATGTCGAATACTACCGGAAGTGGCAAAGATTTTGGCCGGAGACGATCGTCTCCGGCGAAGTTGACGAACGGCAGAGACGGAGACGACAGAGAGAGATCGTGTCTCGACGAAGAAGATGAAGGTGTAATGATTGAACCGATTTTGGTTTAATAATTTATAGCAGGAGATAAAAATCGGTTCATTATAGTAAAAGATAGGGATGGGCACCGGTCCGGTCGGTCGGTTTTCGACCAAAATTCTGACCGGACCGGTCATTTTATTGGTTTTAAAAATCAAACCGAACCGGAAACCGGCCGGTTAAAAGACAAACCGAAAACCGGCCAAAATTTTCCGGTCGATCGGTTTTTTTTTTAAAATTAATTTTTTTAAAAAAGCCTAATTATAACCTAAAAATTTCGGTCGGTCGGTCGGTTAACCGGTAAAACTATATAAGATACTATTTATAACCTAAAACAAATAAAAAAAATTACTGTTTTTCGGTCCGTTTTTTACCGGTTAACCAACCGCCGTTTACCGGTCAAAAACCGACCGAAAAGTCCAAAATTGCAACCGGACCGAAAACCGACAAACCGACCGGACGCTAAAAAAACCGACCGTTTCATCCGGTTTTACGGTTTCGGTTCGGTCGGCCGGTTTTTGCCCAACCCTAGTAAAAGACTATATTACCCTTTATTTTTAAAATATTTACAAAATTACCAACGTGTTTTTATTCGGTAAAATATTAGTCAAAGTTTAAACTGTCTTTTCCGAGTATTAAAATAGGTTTCCTTTCAGTTCATTTCAATCCGTACAGGTTCGGTCTGATTCTTATAACCAGTTTTTATATTAAATGATTTTTATACCCCTCCGTGTTTTTAAAATCTACAGACTCACCAACGCGTCTGTTTTGAGTCAAAGGCTATAATGGTCATTTCATGATCCTGAACCTGATTTTGAGCCTAAATTGAAACCCTAAAAAGGATATTTTTATTCCAAACCTAATAAAATCATTTTTACTCAACCCGAACCTATCAAATTTTTACCATAGTTTAACTAGGATTTATAGAATTTTTCTATAAAAAAATCACTAATTTAATGAAATTTATTACTGATGATCATAATAATAGTTGTACTAGTTTTGAGAAAATAATGATTTTTATATATCGTCTAGTAGGTAACGAAACTACGGACGACATTGGAGCAGTAGCTAATATATTATCGGTCTTCATTACTATGAGTAGACTTTTAATTATAGAAAACGCTTATATTTTTATTATGTACTTCATGCATATAATTTGTATATAATATATATAATAGCTACGTAGGATTGGTTGTATTATATATACAAATATATATATATACGAATTGGGAAATAAATTGAAATTGATATTTATATTTATATATATTGGGGAAAATATTATGAACTATATGATAAATAATCATATATATAATTTGGGAGAAAATATCCGGAAATAATTCTAAATAAATTAAGCTGATAAATATCCGTAAAAGTTTATAATAAATTACTATTACATGCAACCACATGTGGGAAACTCGAATAAATACATAAATCGATTACTGAGTTCAACAGAACTCACGATAGAATCCACGATGGTTCTACGGAATGCCTAGAAGGGTTGTCATGACACGGCGCTAAGCTACGGAGAATCTACGGGCCGTAGTTCAGAAGCTCAACCAGAACCTGGTTGAGGACAGGTAAAAGTAGCTGTTCTAACTAAGGACACTAGACTTTATCGGTTACCGATGGAGGTTCGAAAGGTGGGATAAAGTGGTTACCATATAATAGAAATAAATAACTTATTTATGATTGTCTAAATTGATTGAAAGTTTTTTATTTCAAACACATAAAATTATTTGATATTAAAATCATCGATCGGGTAAGATATTGGTATTTTCAAATATATATAAGTTTGGAAAAAACCCTTCTATAATTAACGGCCTACTCACGGGATTTTATATCTCATAAACGTTGAATTGAATTTTTACAAGTAACGAATAGTTAGGAAGTTCAGTGTGAACTAGTAGAATAAGATCTCATACGAAGACCGAGATAAAATACTCCACAGCCTCGAGTAAAGCATAGTATTTATCTTCATTAAATAACCCATTTGGACGGCACTTGTGCCGAAATGTGTCTTAGACTTAACCTGGCTATTATTATTATTGTAAACTTATATGAAACTGAAATACTTAATTATGTTTTAATATATTATTTTTTAAATCGATAAGTATGAAAAACGTAACTTTTGACGCCCCTCGAGTGATCTCCCGTCCTTAGAGGAAAATCGCGAGGGGGGTGTCACATCTTTTTTTTGGATTCAAATGGACATATAATAAAAAAATTATTCCTAATCAAATTATAATATATATTATTTTTCTAATTTTTTTATAAAATTATTATTCTTAATTAAAACAGACATATCTTATTTTTCAAATAATTAATAATTTTTCTTAATTAAAATTTATTTTATTTTTTCCCCCTTCTAATTAAAAAAGTATATCTTATTTTTTCCTATTCAAATAGACATATTATTGAAAATATTATTCCTAATCAAAATATAATATATATTATATTTTTCAAAAAATTTATTATTAAACTATTATTTTTAATAACAATTCGTTATATTTTTTCCTATTCTTAATTAAAATATGCATTTTATTTTTCAAGCAATAGGAATAACTAAATAGATTAAATGTAATTATAAATTTTATTATAAAATCAACTCTTGATATGTAACTTTTCTTTTTGTTATGTTTATTATTTTTAAAAACAAAATAAATTTTAATTTTAGGATTGTAGATTTTGAAATAAATCAAAATAATTATAATTGATATAGATTTAAAATAATTACCTTTTATATAATATTTGATATTTATTTAATAATATTTAATACGAATAATTATTGTATGATATATTTAAGTTATTGAATTTTTTAAGGTATGGACTTTCCGTGCAACGGACGAACCTATTAACTTGGATAAATATAATCAACTCTTGATATGTAACTTTTACTTTTTGCTATGTTTATTATTTTTGAAAATAAAATAAATTTTTAATTTTAGGATTATAGATTTTGAAATAAAATCAAAATAATTATAATTGATATAGATTTAAAATAATTACCTTTTATATAATATTTGATATTTATTTAATAATGTTTAATACGAATAATTATTGTATGATATATTTAAATTATTGATTTTTTAAGGTATGGACTTTCCGTGCAACGGACGAATCTATTAACTTGGATAAATATAATCAACTCTTGATATATAACTTTTAATTTTTGCTATGTTTATTATTTTGAAAACAAAATAAAATTTTTAATTTTAGGATTTTAGATTTTGAAATAAAATCAAAATAATTATAATTGATATAAATTTAAAATAATTATCTTTTATATAATATTTGATATTTATTTAATAATGTTTAATACGAATAATTATTATATGATATATTTAAATTATTGATTTTTTAAAGTATGAACTTTTCGTACAACGGACTAACCTATTACCTTGGATAAATATTATTAGTTGAATAATGAATTTACTTTTTGAATCTGTATATTCTCATATATATATATATGTATGTATATGTTTAACGATAATGTCGGTTTCACTATTATAATAGGAATTAAAAAATGTATTGAATCTTTGTTCCTAATCCTATTGTGATTATAAGGCCATTAGGGTCGAGCATGTGATTCTATGATGGCCATTGCTCCACACGGACGACACCGAACTTTTCTTCTTCTTTTTTTATTGAAAGTGGACCACACCGAACTTTTCGACAAATATCCACTGTGAATATTAATGAGATTGTTTGACAACCGTCGATTTACAATTCTTAAATTTATATAGAATCGTATATGATTACTTTCAATTCGAACTAATTCTTAAATATACAAGTTTTTTGGTCCAGTTCCAAATCGAGGAAGTTTATGTTTTAAAAAATAATAACCAAATTGTACTTTTAAAATTATTTCCAACATTTCACAATATATAATGTTTTGATTTTTTGATATGATAATTTTTTTTTAAATCAATACAAGAAGTTTTATTAATCAAACATATTGTGCAAAAGAACAATTGCCGAAATCGAGATTGGCAAGTCATTACAATCAAATAAATAAAAGAAAAATTAATGGGGTTATTTCCACGCTAGCAACATAATTAAATAAACGAGAACAAAAAATTAGAACTTGCCAAATCTTTGATTTCTTGTATGCTCCACCCGCAACTCGCAAAACTTGATGAGTTCGACTGCAGCTCCAGAATGAGAGTCCTACAATCACCTTCCAACACTGTTTTGCCAACAGAAGAGCCTATTTTGCAGCAAGAGCCTCTGCACTAAGCGCCGACTCTGTGTAAAACAACTCTCCTACCGCAGCAGCTATCACAATACCCATTTCATCACGAATATTACAACCAAACTGATTTGAACTTCTATCTTTGACAAACAACGCATCGAAATTTACTTTCAACACACCAGAGCATGGCCGACGCCACTGAACCTGTCTAGCTGATTGCACTACCTGATCAAAACAGCTATTGCTATCTTTAAACCTATCCAACACTGAGATCCACCTAATAACACCATTCCGAGCAGCCAGTTTGAAGGTAGGCGGATTATAAATCCACCTATCCTCAAAGACCGAAACATCCACTCTATTCCCAATCCTCCATCTTCCACCCTCCTCCAAAACCTTCCTTGCCTCAAGAAAACTCCTCCAAATGTAAGATGGTCTATTCCCCAACTTCGCTTTCATAAAAGAGCATCTCGGAAAATATCTGTTCTGCAGAATCTTGAAAGCCAATGAATCAGGGTTAGAGAGGATCTTCCAGCCTTGCTTAGCAAGTAAAGCTAGATTATAAGCTTCAATCTCTTTGAAGCCTAAACATCCTTCACACTTCTTCGAACACAAGTACTCCTAAGATCGCTAGTGAATTTTCCCCTCTCCACTTTATGGATGATTGCCGCGTCGAGGATACATCAAGAACGATCGGATTCTCCAAAAAACACAGAAGCAAGGTTAGCAATGTTTTTTTTGTTCTTATACATCTCCATAACGGTGATTACCTTTTTTATATGAAAAAAAAATCAATTAATTTATAACTTTTCTTTTGAGTTTGGACTACATAATGGTGGGGTAGTCCTCTCCGCATCTTTGGAGAATTGATCAACATTCATGAAGGATTGATCACATGATCTTCTGGATAAATTTCGCCTGATAATCACTTGACCAACCCATCTTAATTCAATTAGACTTGATTAAGGTGGATATTCCTTTTAATTAGATTTTTAGGTTTTCATATGAGATTAAGTACAATTGACATGTTCTTATTTGGTCATATTTAATACTTTTAAAATTTATTTATATGAACATGTATCTAAAAATATAAAATATCATATATTTTTAAACGGATATGATATATTTTTAAAATTAATTAGGTTTGCGATTTTTGGTCTTCTTGATCTATATATTTTTGTATGAAACTTGTGAGATCTCATGTATTGCTTTGTGGTTAAAAAATTGAGCATATATCAAAGTTTATTTTAGGATTTGGTTGGTTTTGTAGGATAATGATGTTGAAGAACATGCCTGCATTAGTTTGCATTGAGGATGAAACTCCTCCTCTAAATCAAATAAATCAAATGGACTCAAATTGTCAATTGGTGGATTACGACACCGAACAAAACATGCTCAAAATTCGATTTGACCAATTTTTGGGTTCTTTTCTTGAAGAGATATGCTTGCAAAAATGCTCTTGGGTGTTCCCTCCGATGCTAGGAGATGGAACTTATGTTAATTTGTTTAGACTCTTCTTTCTTGTGAGGTAGAGTGGTGGATATGAAGTTGTTGCTAAGAATCGGTCGTGGGGTTTCGTTTCTATGGGAATGTGGATTGCATCCAGACTATGCATCCGCTATTAAATTGGTACTCTTTCCGTCCCAAATTAGATGTTAATATAAACATAATTTTTTATCTTAAATTAGATGCAAATTTTGACAAGTTTAAGGAACAGTAATTATGTTTTTCCATTATATCCTCACCACCTTCACCATTTTCACCATCATGTCCCCATCTATTCTCCCTCACCAATTTCACCATCTTCACCCACATATCCTCATGAGAATTTTTTAATCCATACAATCACAATTATGTTGGAAAATTAACTAAAAAACATGTTTTATGGGTTTGTGTGAAATCCCATAAATTAACATCTAATTTGGGACGGAAGGAGTATATGTTAAGTATCTCCGAATACTAGAAAATTGCTTATCTAGTGTAAAAAAAGATAAGATGTTAGCAGATCCATCAATTCTTAGTAACTTTGATTTGGATACACTTTTAAAGGATTCAGACATCAACTTCAAAAGTTCTTCATTAGATATCCCTAGTTCTAAAAGGAAGAGAATAGAAGAGACCGTGCATTTGAGTCATGTGCCTAAGTTGATTTTTTCTCATGATAAGAACTTGGGTAAGATTATCGAGACAGTTGGGACGGATCCAAAGAGGGACAATCACAAGAGTGTGAATGCATCACATGTCATAGTATTAGATGAGGATAAAATGAAGAGTCCACCAAATGAGTTAAATGGAGACGAGAAATATTATGATAACGACAACGACTATGTAACTATAATATTCTCGTGTGTTTTCTCAAGTCATAAGAAGAAGCAAAAATCACTTTCAGGGATGTTGGATTGGGTTGGTGACACTGTAAAAGACATGTCTATACAGATCCATCAAACAAGAAATCTTACGTGAATGAGAAGCCACGAAAGCAAGTGAATGAGAAGCCATGGAAGCAATGTTTGTTGTCTGAGGAGATGATTTTTCGTAATACAGTTGCCGATTCAAGTGTCGTGCAACCTTCTCAACAGGTACAATGCTTTCCTTGAAATTTTACTTTCAGATTAAATTGATTTTCTTGTTTGGTTTATATACAACTAGGGTAAGGCCCGCGACTTATAATGCTAAAAGCCTAATTTATTATCGATAGTCTAATTTTTGGTAAAAATCGTCGCGAGCATGTGTAATATGTTGCGATTGGATTCGTCGAATATTATAACGGGTTTACGTGAAAAATGATAGGTGCTCGAGTAATTTTGAATAAGAAATATAAATGTACACAATTTTATTGGAAGAGAATATAATATTTACGTGGGATGGAAAGATTTTCCTACAAATGTAACTCTATATACACATGATGATATTCGTGACAAATGTCCGCGAGATGAACATCACGTTGTCGTCGGATTTTTCAAATTTCGAGCCGTTTGCCGTAGATCTAAGCGTAAAATAAACTTTGAGGATTGTTCGGCACTTAAGGAGAAAGCTGCGGGAATGGTAGTGCCGCGGTCGGTGGTGGCCGGATTCCTTTTTTTTTTTATATGGTCGGACTTGTTTTGACGAGATGAAAGTCATGTCATTGGCGGATTTTTAAAATTTGAAACCGTTTGGCGTGAGTCTAAACTTAAAGGTGTCACCTAATTAGAAGATGAACTTTGAGGACCGTTCGGAACTTGAGGAGAAAGTTGTGGGAATGGTAGTGCCATTGTCGGTGGTCCCGGGATTCCGGGTTTCATTATATGGCCGGTGTCGTCTCGATGAAATGAACATCCTTTCGTTGTCGGATTTTCAAATTTCAAACCGTTTGGCGTTGATCTAAGCTTAAAGTTGTCGCCTAATTAGAAGACAAACTTTGAGGGACGTTCGGAACTTTAGAAGAAAGTTGTGGGAAGATCTGATTTTTATTCAAAATTAGCTCAGTTTTTTAAAAAATTCACAAAATATTCAACGGCTCTCGTTTGATTGTAAAAATGCGTATCTAAATTTTTGTATTAGATATCGATAGCGTAAATCGGCTCCAATTTGGCTTATAATGCTAAAAGGCCAATTTATTATCGATGGCCTAATTTTTGGTAAAAAACCGTCGCGAGCGTTTGTAATGTGTTGCGATTGGATTTGTTGAATATTATTACGGGTTTACGGAAAAAATGATAGGTGCTCGAGCAATTTTTAATAAGAAATATAAATGTACACAATTTTATTGGAAGATAATATAATATTTACGTGGGATCGAAAAATTTTCTTACAAATGTAGCTCTATATACACATGATATTCGTGACAAATGTCCACGAGATGAACATCGCGTTGTCGTCGGATTTTTCGAATATCGAACCGTTTGTCGTAGATTTAAGCGTAAAATAAACTTTGAGGATTGTTCGGCACTTAAGGAGAAAGTTACGGGAATGGAGGTGCCGTCGTCGGTGGTCGCCGGATTTCTTCTTTTTTTTATATGGCCAAACTTGTTTCGACGAGATGAATGTCATGTCGTTGTCGGATTTTTCAAATTTCAAACCGTTTGACTTAAATCTAAGCTTAAAGTTCTAGCCTAATTAGAAGACAAACGTTGAGGGTCGTTCGGAACTTTAGGAGAAAGTTGAGGGTTAAATCTGATTTTAATAAGAAATTCGTTCGGTTTTTTCAAAAATTCATAAAATATTCATACGAAATCGGAAAAATATGAAACGACTTCATTTGATTGTAAAAATGCGTGTCTACATTTTTGTATTGATATCGATAGCGTAAATCGGCTCCAATTTGTAGATACGGGGCTTTAAAGTTTCGGATTAATTTTGGAGGAGAGAGTTAGAGATTGCCACATGGCAATCTCTGATTCGTTCGGGCTGAATGTAATGATGAGGATGATAGAGGACAAAAATGTAATTCTGTTTTCATTTTACGTTTTTGTCCCCAAACCTATTTTCTCAGACACGTGAGACTGAGGGTAAAAAGATAATTTCGCAAATGTTTTTGGCTGTTTTGGACGAAAATAGATAGTTAGATTCGTTTTTCGGCCAAATTAGGCCGAATCCAACGGACGAAAACGATGAATAATAATTTTAATAGTGATATGAGTGTGTTTATGAGGTGGCCGAAATTTTTGGTCATCCGCTACTATATATCTTCTACTACAATTTCATTGGCTATAGATTCAAAAATTTTAAATAACATTGTAATGATGACACGAGTGAAAAACACGTCATTGTGTACGTGGTACATACACTTGTATGACAAGATTGACATTCATACATATGCGCATAATATTGTTATTGATGCAAAATTGGACAAATAAGTTGTTGCCACCTTACTAAAAGAGGGAAGTTTTTAACCGTTTCTTATTCTGAATGATAGCAAGGCTCGATAACCACATCCGCCATATATGTGAATTTCCCGTCTATAGTTAAATAGATAATTAATATTCCCTCCGTCTTTAATTAACTGTCGATTTTTCTATATAATTGCATAGAAAAGCGACAGTTAATTAGAGACGGAATAGTAATTTATTAAAGTTTTATTCAATAACTAATTACCATTATGTATTATTATATATATAAATAAATTATACTGGGTGCTCATAGATATTCATTCATGTGTAGTGTATGGATTTGCTGAAAACCGATAATGGCTAAGAAAGGTTGATTTGTTGTCATGTATTCATGTTCATTTACACAATTTAAGTCAATGCTCCAACTTTGTAGAAACACAAGCGTGCGGGAGACGATCGCGTTGATTCCCACTATAATCTTCGAGCTAGGTTAAGTAGCTCCAAGAATCACCTTTTTGAAAAACCAGCTTCAAAGAATCCGGCTTATTCGTTTTAAAAAATAACGAGCTTGTTCAGACGCCTACATGAAACAAATGGGAATCTTTTTTGACAATCCTTCTATCATAGATGAAGATTGTTGCTGCAAACTGCTATGTCACTTCACCTGTGATCACGGTATCTGCGGACACAGGTCTGGAGCAGTTTTCGTTTGGTTGGCAGTTTTCGTCAAACCTCATTAATTCATCAGATATGATCCGATCCTCATACAGTCCGTTTGGGAAACTAGTTATTTGATTTAACTTGGCTGAATCAGTTCCGTTTTGGTTGAAGATTGATTTAAATGAAGAATTACTTTATTTCCTATTTCGGAATAGGAAGCAAGCTACTAAAGAGAAGTCAACCAATTGCCAAGTTGTTTTTGATTCCGTTTTGGTGGAATCTATGAAAGGTGAACTGCTGAAGTTATTACTGAAGATCTATTCCTGTTTTGATTCGAGCAGAAGACTATATAAAGGAGTCGAAGGGAAGAATCAAGACACACACTTAATCGAAGATTTTAGAGAGAGAAGCTCTTTTCACCTTTCTTCTTTGTACTTAAAAGCTTAGCACTTATAAACTTTGAGAGTTGTTATCACAGTGCATTGTTGTAGCACTTGCAATCTTGAAAAGAGGGTTATAAGAAGCCCTTGCCCGTTTGGTAAGGCACATCGTGTAAGTCCTAGACTAGGTGAGTGTAGGCAGTGGAGGTAGAAACAAAGAATACACTTAGTAAAATAGGAAGTAGGTTATAGACGAGCGAGTTGTAACCCGTGTACTGTCCTGTTGTTACATTGATAGTGGAATCCTGTTTTACCTCTGGGCTAGGCCCCGCAGATGTAGGGAAACCGAACTGCGTAATCATATCGCGTGTGCCTTTACTTTTCTGCACTGTGTTTATTTTAACTGCACTAACAGGCTCCTGCGAGCACACGTGTTATTTAGACCTGTGATTACAGTCAGTATCACTTTCAAGTGGTATCAGAGCGGGACGAGAAATCATCTCGGAAAAAGATCTTGGAGATACTGACTATGGAAGACAAGATAGAAGAAGGTGGCTCAACCACACGGCCTCCGTTGTTAACCGACATCAACTACGACTACTGGAAAGTCAGGATGAAGTGGTACCTAAAGAGTCAAGATGAGGCAATCTGGCGTGCCACACAGGTACGATGGACTCCACCCACTGCAACCGCAGATGGTGTCACAGCAGTAAAACGTGAAGATCAGTGGACTACTGCTAAAACTGCTCTCTGCACTGCCAACAGCAAGGCCATTAGCATCATTCAATGTGCACTTCGTCCCAGCGTGTACAAGATTATCCAGAATCTTGAAACGGCCAAAGAAGCGTGGGATGCTCTCCAGCTCACTTACGAAGGATCCCGATCCGTGAAGCAATCCAAACTGCACATCATATCGAACAGGTTTGAATCTCTCTCTATGAAAGATGATGAATCCATCTCTGAGTTTGAAAAAAGTATTCGATATATTGCTAATGAATCCTCTGCTCTTGGCGAGGTTATTCCTGAGTCGAAGCTGGTTCGGAAAGTTATGATCTCGCTACCCGAAAGGTTTAATTCAAAGATAGATGCAATCAGCGAGTCATCTGAATTCGAAAATCTGGGCTTTGATGATCTGATGGGTAAACTTAGAACTCATGAAATGATGCTGGACATGCGAAACAGGGACAAGCCAAAAGCAAAATCTGTGGCTTTCAAGTCAGGTGTGGACACAGTTCCTGCACTCACAGAGGAAGAACAGTCGCTGCACAAACAGGTGGCTCTCCTGACTAAGAACATGGGGAGACTATATAAGAAGTTCAATAAGTCTAAAATCAGAAACTACTCCTCTCCAAGCCAACAGAAAAGTGATCGGAAGTCTCAGACCAAGACAGAATCAGCAGGCAGAGGTTTAAGGTTTACACAGGGTGAATCTAGTGAAGCAAAGTCCAGACTCAAGAAGGAGAAGATTCAATGTCATGAGTGTCAGGGCTACGGTCACATTGCTGCCAAATGTGCCAACACATTGGAAAAACAGAAAAAGTCCTTTATCTCTACCTGGAGCGACGAAGATCAGTCTGAAGATACATCTGAGACAAGTGGCAGTGATGAAGAGCTCCCTGATTTTAAAGCTTTTACAGCTCATGTTGCTGTGAACACAGGTTCTGATACTGTGACTACAGGAACTGTCAGCACAGGTGTTCCTGAAACAGAAGATGACTCAGACAGCGACTCAGAAGAAGACATCCATGAAGCGTTCAAAAAACTTCTAGATCAGATGAGTGAATCTCTCCGAATCAACCATATTCTTTCTGACGAGGTTGATCAATTAAAAGAAGAACGGCAAGCTGTAGACAAGTTAAACAAGCAGTATGAAGAAGAAATTAAACAGCTAAAATCCGACTTGGCTGATTCAGAAAAGAAGGTTGAAGAAGCTAACAATGTTATTAAAAAGTTCAACCAGGGAAAAGGGAAGCTTGACGAAATTCTGACCAACACCGCTCCAAAGAATAATGTTTTCGGAATTGGGCATCAATCGTCGATGAAAGGTGAAAGTTCTGGGTACAAAAACAGAGCATCAAAACGTCGTATGATATGTCACTACTGTGATAAACCAGGACACATCCGACCTTGGTGCTACAAGCGTCAGAATGACATTCGCAGGTTAATTGCTACTCTCCCCAACAGAGCTCCAAGAAAAAAAATCAATATTCTGAATCATTCTCAACCAAGAATCTGGGTCCCGAAAGGCGAATTAAAAAGCCTCATGAGCAAAGTCTCCTCCAAATACAAGAGTGACTGGTATTTTGACAGTGGCTGCTCACAGCATATGACAGGAGAAGAAAAACTGTTAAAAAATATTGTCTATAAAAACAGGGGAAGAGTCACTTATGGTGATGGAAGTTCAAATTCCATAATTGGAGAAGGGTGTTTGCCAGTGTCCTCGAAGTCCAAAATAAAGGATGTACTGCTTGTGGAAGGACTGAAACATAACCTGATATGCATTGCACAGATCTGTGATGAAGACTGTGAAGTCAGTTTCAGAAAACATGGCTGCAGGGTAATTAACGATAAAGGTGAAGTTGTCATGACAGGTTCTCGGCAGGCTGACAACACCTACACTCTGAATGAAGATGTTAAATGCTTAAAAACGGGTGTAGATAATCTTCAACTTTGGCACAAAAAACTTGGGCATGTAAGCTACAGAAAACTAGCCGATCTATCCAAATCTGGAGCTGTGAAAGGACTACCTGTGCTCGCACATAATTCCGACATCACCTGTGGAGACTGCCAATTAGGAAAGCAGACCAAGAAAAAGCATCCTAAAGTTCCTCATATCACTACTGAAAGGTCTCTACAATTACTCCACGTCGATCTCATGGGGCCCATGCAAACTCCAAGTCTTGGAGGTAAGCTATATGTGTTTGTTTGTGTTGATGATTTTTCAAGATATACTTGGGTAGACTTTCTCAAAGAAAAATCCGAAGCTCCAAACGCCATCATCAATTTATGCACCAAGCTGAACAATGATAAACAAAACACAACGGGCACCATCTCTCGGATCAGGAGTGATCATGGACGGGAATTTGAGAATGCTGTTGTCACAGCCTTCTGCGATCACAGTGGAATTACTCATGAATTTTCAGCACCCATTACACTGCAGCAAAACGGTGTGGTTGAAAGGAAAAATCGGTCTCTCACAGAGATGGCTCGGACCATGTTACATGCCAGAAAACTCAGTTATAAGCTATGGGGAGAAGCTATGTCAACTGCCTGCTATATCATTAACAGAGTGCACCTGCGACCGCACACTGACAAAACACCTTATGAGATCTGGAAGCAGAAGAAGCCCTCAGTCAAATACTTCCATGAATTCGGGAGTCCATGCTATGTACTAAAGGACAGAGAACCGCGAAGAAAGCTTGACGCCAAAAGTGAAAGGGGAGTATTTGTTGGCTATTCAGTAAATAGTGTGGCTTATCGTATTTACTTTGAAAGAACTAATGCTATTACTGAATCTATCAATATTGTGTTTGATGACCAGCAGGAAAACACTGAAATCACAGAGGAGCGTGAACCTGGGACTAATCAACCTCAGACCAACGAGAACACACCTAGTGTGGGCGCGGTGGAAACTGAGGGTGCAAACAGTGCTGAAAACGCACCTAGTGTGGAGGCAGCACCTGTGAGCACAGAACCCAGGGACATGCAAGATAACACAACTGCTGTCACAAACTCAAATGCTTACCCTTCTGTCCGTATTCAGAAGAATCACTCAGCTGACAACATCATCGGGAACCTCTCAGAACGCACAACTCGGGGTGTACCAAGGAAAAATTATAGAGACATGATCAACCATGTGGCTTACACTTCAAAGATTGAACCAAAAAAGGTAGATGAAGCTCTTAAAGATGAACATTGGATTCTGGCTATGCAGGAAGAACTTCACCAGTTTGAACGTAACAAGGTATGGGAATTAGTGCCTAGACCAAAAGATTGCAACATAATCGGCACAAAATGGATCTTTAAGAACAAAACAGATGAACAGGGCAACATCACTCGCAACAAAGCTAGACTCGTGGCTCAAGGCTACACACAGGTAGAAGGTATTGATTTCGATGAAACCTTTGCCCCCGTTGCTCGTTTAGAATCGATTAGACTGTTAATTGTTGTGGCCGCATATGGTGATATCACACTGTATCAGATGGACGTTAAGAGTGCATTTCTTAACGGGTACTTAAATGAAGAAGTCTATGTCGAACAGCCAAAGGGCTTTACTGATCCAATTTACCCAGACCATGTCTACAAATTGACCAAGGCTCTATACGGACTCAAACAAGCTCCACGGGTATGGTATGAACGACTATCTGTATACCTGTGCCAGCAGGGGTATCGACGAGGTGGAGTAGACAAGACACTGTTCATCAAAGCAACTGGTAATGCATTGACGGTTGCACAGATCTATGTCGACGATATAATTTTTGGTTCAACCTGTGAAAAGGAGAGAAAACAATTTGTGCACAGTATGGCAAGTGAATTTGAGATTAGCATGGTAGGTGAATTAACTTACTTTCTGGGCTTTCAAATCAAGCAATGTAAAGAGGGAACATCGATCACACAGGAAAAATATGCCAAGAATCTTGTAAAGAAATTCGGGCTGGAATCATCTAAACCTATGAGAACTCCAATGAGCACTACTGAACATTTATCTAAAGACACTGATGGGGAGGATGCTGATCCCACACTCTATCGTAGTATGATTGGCAGCCTGTTATACTTGTGTGCTAGTCGACCTGATTTGTCTTACAGCGTAGGGGTGTGTGCATGGTACCAAGCCAATCCTAAACAATCACATGTGAAAGCAGTAAAGAGGATTGTGCGATATGTCTCAGGAACCACAGGTTTGGGACTCTGGTACACAAAGGAAACTAATGGTGTGTTAGCAGGATACTGTGACGCCGATATGGCAGGATGCATAGACGATCGGAGAAGCACATCTGGAGGATGTTTTTACTTAGGAAGCAATCTAGTTTCCTGGTTCAGCAAGAAACAGAACTCTGTATCTTTATCCACGGCTGAGGCAGAATATATCTCAGCTGGCAGCTGCTGTACACAATTGCTCTGGATGAAACAAATGATGGAAGAATACGGCTTAGAGCAAGGTGTGTTAACAATCTACTGCGACAACACCAGTGCCATCAGCATATCGAAGAATCCTGTGCAACACTCCAAGACAAAACACATTCAGGTACGACATCACTTCATAAGAGAGCTAGTCGAAGAAAAGAAATTAAGCCTGGAATATATCTCAATGGAAAAACAGTTGGCCGACATATTCACGAAGAGTCTCGATGCGAATCGTTTTGAATTCTTAAGAGGAGCCCTCGGGCTTTGCACCACTACGTGAAATTTGAGTTAAGTGCTTCACTCCCTGTAAATACCATTTTCTTTCCTGTTATTTATCAAAAACAAAAGAAAAAATCGAAAAATCGAAAAACAAAAAAAATATATATACTGTGCGAAGACACCTGTGGTAACAGGTTATCTCAGAAAGTTTGAAACTAAAAGGAGAAAGCTCCTTTCTTACTCTCAGAAGACTTTGGGCCGAAAGCTGAAATCGCAGCACATCTCATTCAAGAAGTGATGCAGCAACACAACAGCAACAACTGGGCTTTGTATTGTTATTGGCCCATTCGGTGTAAAGGTTGGTTTTGGGTTTCTGGGCCGGCTGGAAAGTGGCAGCCCAATTGGAGCGCGTCTCTTGCGCGTGAGGAAGATCTTCCCTCGTAATTATGTTTTGCACAAAACGGGAAGTTGCAGAGGTGACTTCATACTCAGAGTAAAACAGTTTCCTTTTTGCTTTCTTCCGCCAAAATCGCCCAATTTGCTCCAAATTCTCTCCAAACCCTAACATCATCTTTCAAATTCCGACAATGGCCAAAACGAGAGGAGGAAATCAGACTACCGGACGGCGTTCTGCCCGTCTCCGTCCTCGAATGAAGAAAGTTCAGTCATCCTCGTCACAACCGATAGAAATCTCTTCTCCAGAACCGTCTCCACCGCCGCCTGCTCAGACACGCCAAAGTCTGCCAGAATGGACAGAGGCTGAGATGACAGCATTCTACTTCGACGAAGGAGCGGCAACTGTGGTTGCAAACCCAGAAACAGCCATGATTGTCCACCCACTGTTTCCTGTCAGTCAATCTCTCTCTCCCTCTGCTAGGAGAAGTTTAGTACTTGAGATCACTGAGATTGAGGGTTCTAAAAAGTCGGAAAGTAAAGGGTCGCCGGAAATTTCTGTTCCGATGGCTACTGAAGAAGAAGAGGTTCTTTCGTCTGCTGCTGTAACTAATCCTGCTCCCACAGAGGATGTTGAGGCTGAAGAATTGCCTGGAAATTTTGCTGCTGAGAATGTTGGTGCTGTGCCCACAACTCCCGCTACCGCAGGGGATGAGTGTGATATTGGGGTCCCTACTGTTGACCCTGTTGATGAGGACTGGGACCCTGAAGAGGTCGAACCTGCTGCCACAGAGGCAGATTTTGAGGGGGAGCATCAGGATGATGCTACTGCTGCTGCTGCTGAAAACGAGACTCCTGTCTCGATCGAGGTCCCTGTGGCCACCGAGCCAGAACCTGCTGTTGAATCACCTGTTCGCCCAAGGAAATCTGGGAAAAGAAAGCGAACAGTCACTCGCCCAAGCGAGTATGATGAAGACCGGGCCACAGGAGAGGGTAAGAAGAAAAAGAAGAAGATAAAGCGAACAAAGCTCAACCTTGGGTCAAGTTCTGCTGCTGAGGCCGAGGCTATTAGTGCCTTCGTAAGTGCTGCTGCCAGAGACCATTGGCCGTATGTCTGCAGGAAAAATCTCATTGCCGAGCGTTGCCTAAGTTCTGAAGAGGCCAAGGCTTTTGGTATAAAGAAGGTGCTCAAGGAGGAAATGTTATGGGCGAGCGTCACCCGGCCTGCCCCATACTCTGAGCAGGTCGTCAGGGAGTTTTACTGTAACCTGCCCCGAGACATTGATCAGCCTACCTCGCCGCACTACCAGCGTGTCTACATCCGAGGTACTTATTATTCTGTCTCTCCTTCCTTGCTTGCTGATGCACTTCATTGCTGGAATCCAGACGAGGCATGCACAGAGGACTATGATCACATAGTCACCGAGCTCACAGGAGGTACAAAACGCACCTGGCATGCCAGTCACTCGGTTCTCACGCCTGGACTCCTGACCGATTTCTATGCTGCACTCTTCAAAATCGCCGTTTACAACTGGCAACCTTGCAAGCATACTGCCACCGTCAGCCAGAAACTGGGCCAAATGCTGTACAAAATCGGGACAAAAGCTGCATTTGACCTTGGCGCCATTGCATATGAACGCATCATCTATTTCGCTGGTCAGACTGAGAAGTTTGGCAACTATGTCTTTGCTGCTGCTATCTATCGCATGCTGCAAAAACAGGGTCTTGTGGTTGCACCTGGAGAAAAGCTTACTCGACCAGCCAGCGCCAACTTAGCTGCCAGGCCTCCCAGATCCAACTCAGTCACTGTCGCTGCTGCAGCTCCTATGAACGATCTCACACCGCTCTCCCCTCGCGCACGGGCTGTTGTTCAGGCCCAAGTCCAGTTCCTGCGTAAGGAGGAATATCAGCTGAAGAAGCAGCGAAAGGCTTTAGAGGCCCAGTTGGTCCTATGATCCGGCTCAGGGGGAGTCATTTATGCTGGTTTTTGGCCCTTGCACAGGCCCGTTTGAACTCTTTTTATTCAGGCCGTACTTTGCATATTATTTGGTCTGTAATTAACATTGCTCGACTTTACTTTTATGATGATTTCTCTTCCATGACTTCTATTTGGCAATTTCTTGACAAAAAAGGGGGAGTAATTAACTTATCATCATTCGTCGGGTGTCGCAAAAAGAAGTGCAAGACAACTCTGTGATCTTTGGGTGTCACTACACCGTTTTTACCGTGTCCACTGGACGTGTGACCGCAGGTTGAATCTTTTTGCGACTTACTAGTTTCCATGGACGTATCATGTTATCTCCCAGTATTCCGCTGTGCATGATTATTCTCAGGGGGAGTTCAGACGTAATTCGTTACATCTTGTTGAATGGAGGATCTTGGAGGTTTTTGCCAAAAATGCCAAAGGGGGAGATTGTTGCTGCAAACTGCTATGTCACTTCACCTGTGATCACGGTATCTGCGGACACAGGTCTGGAGCAGTTTTCGTTTGGTTGGCAGTTTTCGTCAAACCTCATTAATTCATCAGATATGATCCGATCCTCATACAGTTCCGTTTTGGTTGAAGATTGATTTAAATGAAGAATTACTTTATTTCCTATTTCGGAATAGGAAGCAAGCTACTAAAAGAGAAGTCAACCAATTGCCAAGTTGTTTTTGATTCCGTTTTGGTGGAATCTATGAAAGGTGAATTGCTGAAGTTATTACTGAAGATCTATTCCTGTTTTGATTCGAGCAGAAGACTATATAAAGGAGTCGAAGGGAAGAATCAAGACACACACTTAATCGAAGATTTTAGAGAGAGAAGCTCTTTTCACCTTTCTTCTTTGTACTTAAAAGCTTAGCACTTATAAACTTTGAGAGTTGTTATCACAGTGCATTGTTGTAGCACTTGCAATCTGAAAGAGGGTTGTAAGAAGCCCTTGCCCGTTTGGTAAGGCAAATCGTGTAAGTCCTAGACTAGGTGAGTGTAGGCAGTGGAGGTAGAAACAAAGAATACACTTAGTAAAATAGGAAGTAGGTTATAGACGAGCGAGTTGTAACCCGTGTACTGTCCTGTTGTTACATTGATAGTGGAATCCTGTTTTACCTCTGGGCTAGGCCCCGCAGATGTAGGGAAACCAAACTGCGTAATCATATCGCGTGTGCCTTTACTTTTCTGCACTGTGTTTATTTTAACTGCACTAACAGGCTCCTGCGAGCACACGTGTTATTTAGACCTGTGATTACAGTCAGTATCACTTTCAAAGATAAAAGGGAAGACGATAATGTTCCTATAGGTCCAAAGTTTCAAGCTGAAATACCAGAATGGACGGGTATAGTTACACCTAGTGACCTTTCGATGGTTGGGCACTTATACTTGGTAAAGGTCTTGGCGCATGATGTGATTAATCAAATAGGCGGATGGAGGTTTGTGATTTCAAGGAACATGCCTTTCAAGAAGAATGATCACAAATCATGAGCACACACTTTTTGGTATTTTATCTAGTAAAACCATCCTTTGCTAACATTATTATTATTTAACTCTTTATAAATCCTTATATTGAATTTATATAAATATCACTTGTGAAACTCAAGCCATTGCACATTGAAGAAGTTGGTTTACAGGCCGTGCTTGTTCATACTATTTCAATTTTTCTTTTTTTTTTTTAGTTCATAGAATAATTAAGGCATAATAATTTGATGACTGCATCAATAATCATGTAACATTCCCAATAAATGATATAGATATCAATCCTTGGAGAAATTACTTGTTGGTAGGGGCATCATGGTGGCGTTTGAAGGTGTTGGAATAGATCATCTCGAGGAGCTTGAGGTCATAGAAGCTCAATTAGCAGCTGACAAGAAGGAGAAAAAGAAAATGAAGCTCACAGATAGCTTCCGGCAGAAGCAATCAAGCTTAAAGAAGAAGAAACCAATCGTAGACGAGCCTGTTTTTTACAGTTGGATCGTGAAAGCATTCTACAAGATGCTAGTAGAGTTCTCGAAGAAGAATCAACCAAAACAGTGCCCTAGAAGGTCGAACATAGTTGAAGAAAGAGTTTCTGCAGAAAGGACGAAACTGCACATCGTCAAAAACTGGAGGACTGGGCTGTACCTGCTGGAAACGCCGAGGACTTAGTCAGCTTTTCAAAAAATTTCTCTGCTGAAATAAGTCCAGACGATCTGCGGAGCGACCGGAGCATAGTCGGAGCTCGAGCCACCTACCAAAATGCTCAGGAGGATGTCGTCTACAACACCTCTAAGAGCAATTGGCCCGCAAATCCTTGAATCAAAAAGCCCCAATTTGGTTAGGCCTCTATCTCTAAATTCTAGTATGAATCTTTAATTTCTGCAGCAATCAATAAATTGATGATATGGGTAGCTTCGTTTAGATGATATAAAGTAGTTGTTAAGCTCAATTTAGTCTGATATGGTCTGGGGCTCATAATGTATGTTCGAGTTGTGCACTGAAGAACAGAAATCAAGCATTGCTAATATAAGGCATGGTAGTTGAACTCGTTGATTCAGAAACGATGAGGATACTCCATTGAAGGTGACTGAGTGTTTAGATTGAAGTTCTAAAGCTAAAATGAAATGGGTCTGTAACTCAGTGTAGCTTGTTTGTCAAGTCAGAGGCGAAATTCAAATTCTAATGTTGTTTTCTGCAAAGTTAAAGTTCAGAGAAGTTGTTAGTAGTATGTAGATGAAGTTTAGATGAAGTTGCAGTCTCGATCAAGCTCAAAACGAAAGTCAAGTTAAAAGTCAACAAACATGGCGTCTTTGTCGCGAGGAAGAAGATGAAGTTTAGTCTGTTATTTTTACTGTTTTATAGTGCTATCCTACTCGAATATACTCTATGATTGAGTCTAGAGTGAAAATACAGTTTGTAATTGAGAGGATGTGAGGAAATATCATTTCTAGTTTTCACTTTACTGTTTCTGATTTTCTGATTTTTCTTAAAATCCAGGTTGTAATTCGAATTTTAATTCCATGTCAGCTAGGTCAGTGAGCGATCTACTATATAAGCAAGCTATCTGTAATCATTTTTCTTCATGAATGGTAATGAAAAGAAAAATTGAAATCACCATTCTCGTCTTTGTTTTTACAGTTTAAAAGCTTGGTTGTATTGGTGAGAGAAACCTTAGAATTCCATTTACCCAAAACTAGATTTAAGTTCCAAACACCCTAGATAGAACGTTAAGCCATAGAATTAGGATTAGAATCAAATCGATCATGAATGGATATGATTACAATTCTATTTTAGTGCATCAGTGTTCTTGATCTATGTTTTCTGCAAATTCAATTTTCTGTGTCTGTTAGCTGTATTCTTCATCTCTATTTCTTAAACTCTCGAGTTCGTCGACGTTCGAGGGCTCAAGGATTATCCAATAGAAGGTAGTGGAACAAGACGCCAAACGCTAGAACAAAACAAAGAACAAGTTTGGGAAAATCTCGTTCTCGATTTTTGAAAGGTTTTCCATGCATTTGGCTGAATAGAAAAGTGCTAAGCTTGTAGTCAAATTAAAGAGAAAGATGTTGCTTTCCAAAGAAATATAGAACACGATTTTCTGATCATGGACGACAGAGATACCGCAAAATTTATAGCAAAGCAGTCCGAAATTAGGGTTGATTTATGATACACTTTTTGAGCGTTTCACTTGAGAAAACATTCAAACTTTATTACCAAAGTGAAGCTTAGGAAGTCTTCTTTCCAACGAGTCAAAAAATACCAAAATTATATGGATAACGAAAGAGATATGACTTGTCAAATGGACAAAGGTTGGAAATAAGAAACAAAAAATTGAGACGATATGAATGAGTAATCTAGTTTTCAATTTTCAGTGTATTAACACCCAAATTTTGCGAATGTTTCAAAAACACAATCAAAATAGAACAAGCTCTCAACTTTTCCTTTTTTCCAATTTCACATTTTTTTCCACCACGATCTTCGCGTGGACTTTTTCTTCGATCGTTTCAATTGAGAGCTTTTGCCACGATGCTCGAGTGACGTTTTCTTTATTCACCTTAATTGATGTATTTTTGCCACGATTTCCGTGTGGCTTTTTTCTTCGATTGCCTCGATTGAGGGCTTTTTGCCACGACACTCGAGTGACATTTTTCTTCACTCATCTCCAGTGAAGACTTTTTGTCACAATGCTCGAGTGGTCTTTTTCTTTATTTGCCTCGAGTGAGAACTTTTTGCCACAGTGCTTGATTTGCATTTTTGTCCACTTGCCTCGAGTGAGGACTTTTTGCCACAATGCTTGAGTGGCATTTTTCTTCACTTGCCTCTAGTGAGGACTTCTTTCCATAATGCTCGAGTGATATTTTTCTTCACTTGCCTCGAGTGAGGAATTTTTACCACAATGCTCGAGTGGCATTTATCTTTGATTTCTTCAAGTGAGGACTTCTTTCCGTAATGCTTGAGTGGCATTTTTGTCGTACGTTGCTTTCTTGACAAGAAAACTAGGGCTCTCTTTCTTCTTTTCCAAGCTACAATTTTCCATTTTATTTCACTCAATTCCAACCAGTATTGAGCATGTTCTCGTTGTTGCAAAGTAGCCCTAGTTTCTGCCTACGAGAGAAACTTTCAGGTTTGTGTTTCTCGATTCGATTTTGATCGGGAATCGCTTTTTCTCTACCTGAATCGTCATCAGCTGGTATGAGAGCATCAAGCCACGTTCTTGGGAGTCTCACCTTCTACTTTTCAACACGGCAGAATTCAAGAAGGATGATTGGCGACGAAATTCCATCTTTCGCTGAAGGTGTTTCTCGCACGAGAAGGTATGTGAGTTAATTATAAACAATGGAGCTTGTGAAAATATGGTTGCTTCTTATATGGTGGAAAAACTTCAGTCTTAACGGAGCCCTTATCCCGTCCATACAAGCTCGTTTGGCCCGACACAAGTAATGAGATTATCGTCAAGGATAGATGCCTAATTTCTTTCTCGGTTGGCGAATTCAGAGATGAGGTATGGTGTCATGTCGCCCCTATTTCTATTTGTCATGTGCTATTAGGACGTCCCTGGATTTATGATAATGATGTGTTGTACTTGGGAAGAAGAAATTCATATGTTATACCTCATGAAAATGTTGAATATGAATAGGGGCCGATGCAAGATGTTAATCATTTGGAAGTTTTTCCTAGCTTTGAGAAGCAAGAATTACCATTTGATCTGCCTGTTGAACTGGAGGAGAAGAAGATGGAAGAGGAAGACGTTGTCGATCATTATGACTCTAATGAAGAAGATACTTGTGGTTCAAGTCTTTCTCCAAAGTTGAATGAAGAGGCGAATTTTGTATTGGATCTAACCATGGCAAGTTTGCCATCTCCAATTCTTGAGATATTTTTCACAAAAGTATATCTTTTTTGCCTTTTAAATTTGATGAAAATGAGTTAATTCATGGAACATACATTGTGGAAAAGATTGATGGCAGTCCTAATCAATTACCTCATGATGTAGAGAACTCTGTTTTGTGTCGTGATCTTGTATTTGAGGAAGAAAGTCTTTATGTCATTGGTGTCTTTGACCTTGTAATTAATCGTGGATTGCAAGATGAAGTACGGCTGAGGTTGTTATGATATGGTACTATGTTTTCTTTTGTAAAAAATGTTCATTTTTCGTTTTTTCTTAGACAATCTCAATGTGCATCGTGATCATTTATTGAATATGAAAATTGGAGATGGTGATTTCGTGAATAAATCTCTTCTTATGGATGATGATGGTTTTGTTGAAATTCATGGGTGTAGAGAGAAGAAGACGATGAACAGTAGAAGGTGGAGATTTAAATTTGGGAATAGCCGTTGGAGGCTAAAGAAGAAGAGATGAAGTGATGAAGTTAGACGACGCCGTTTGGAGAGTAATAATGAAGACGACGTCGTTCTCTCCAATATCAGCACTGCTTCCGTTTGGGCTTCGTTTCTCTCTGATGGGCTTTTCTGTTTCTCGTCACAGTGCGGCCCATCTCTTTCGTTCGACCCATCACAACTTTACCAATACAGCAAGCCACCATCAGCTATTGCTTCTTCCTCAAGCAAGAGTCACAAGTTGCAATCAACACCATGCCTATGGGAAATCAACCACTCAAAGCATGGCTCCTCTTTTCCAAAGTATGTTATTGATTGCAATCTGAAGTATGGGAAAGGATTAGACATTGTACTTAACTTTCATTTAAATTACTTTCATTAGACAATTCACTAAGTGTATAAATAGGAATATACAAGTATTGTAATTCAATTAATTTAAGTTGAAATCAAATATAGAGTTTCCTCTCTAAAGCTTATCTCTCTCGGTTTAATATCTTCAATATGGTATCTAGAGCCAATTGAGAGTTTAAGATTCAAAGACAACTTGAAATCACCTCACAAATACACAAATCAAAACACTAACCCTCACAAATGCCTGAAACAGCTTCCTCCACCATGTCTGGTACAAATCAGGATTCATTGCCTACAAAATTCTATCTGCATCCTAATGAGAATCCTATAATATCACTTGTTTCAGTTCCACTCAACAATAACAACTATCATAATTGGTCTAGGTCCATGTCTATGGCACTTAGATCCAAAGTGAAATTCAACTTTGTCAATGGCAAGATAAAGAAACCTGCTGAAGATGATTCTACTTACCTTGATCGGGATAAATGTAATATCACAGTTTCTTGCTGGCTGATGAATTCAGTCTCTCCATCAATTCAGCCATCCATTTCCAGATTCCAAACTGCACAGGAAATGTGGAAGGACCTGCAAGCCAGATTTGCAAAGACTGATTTTTCAAGAATATCAGATGTTCAAGAAGAAATAGCCAGTCTAAAGCAAGGTGATTTAAACATCTCTGATTACTATACAAAGATGAGGACTTTGTGGGATGAGTTTGATGATCTAAGACCTATTCCAGAATGTGAATGTGCTATAAAATGTGAGTGTAAAGCTTTAAAGATCATTGCAGAATACTATGAAAATGATAAGATCATTAGATTTTTGAAAGGATTAAACTCGGCCTATGCTCAGACCAGGTCTACTATAATGATGTTAGATCCTATCCCCTCTCTTCAAAAGGTGTTTCAAACAGTTTCACAATTTGAAAGGCAGAACATTTCACCTCCAGAATCAGATGACTCTACCCTTGCAGCCTTTAGCTCAGCAAAATCACCTGCACAACCTGCTACATTATACCTCTATAAGAAGACCTCTGATGGTAAGCCAATCTGCTCACACTGTGGCAAGGCTGGCCATATTGCAGCCAAATGCTTCAGAATTGTTGGCTTCCCTCCTAATTTCAAGTTTACCAAAGCTCCAAGTCACAAAACTGCTTCTGCAAATCTCTCAGCCACTGAACTTACAGAAAAACAGACAGCTTCAACCATTTCAATCACACAAGATGAGTATGAAGCCCTCAAAAGACAATCTCAGGCATTTTCTCAATCACAATTCTCTATAAGCAACATGGCCTCAACATCACAAGCTTTCAATGGTAAGTTTTCCAAAAATCCTTCACAAAATTCAGTTTTTCCCTGGTTACTGGACACAGGTGCCACAGACTACATCTGTTGTTCAAAGAGTTTTTTCAAAAATCTAAAGCCTATTTCCAATCATCACATTCAATTGCCTAACAAACACTTCATATCAGCCACTCACATAGGAACAGTAGAACTGACCAAAACTATAACTCTGCTGAATGTTCTTTATACTCCTAAATTTGTATTTAATCTTGTTTCTGCAAACAAGTTAACTGTGGACTCTAACTGCGTTCTTATGGTCTATTCTACAAAATGTCTCATGTAGGACCTGAGTACAATGAGGATGATTGGACTAGCTGAGCAGAGAAAGGGATTATATTTTGTGAAATTAGCAGATAGTTTTGTTTGTCCTAGGAAATTACCTGATAAGAATCTGTTTTCTGCTAATGTAATAGACATTCCTAGGAAAAACTTTGATCTATGGCATTTTAGACTTGGTCATCCATCTAGTGCCAGATTATCAAGTTTTAAGACCATCAATAAAGACATTGTTTCAATTCAGATCATGTTTGTGATATATGTCACTATGCTAAGCAAAAAAAACAATCATTTCAACTCAGTAATTCTATTGCCAAGCATAACTTTGATTTGATTCATATGGACATTTGGGGTCCTGTATCATCATCCATTCATGGTCACAGATATTTTCTAACTGTTGTAGATGATCATTCCAGGCACACATGGTTATATTTCATGAAATACAAGTCAGAAACCAGAAACTTGATTGCTCAATTTCATAAAATGGTTGAAACACAATTCAATAAAAGAATCAAGGTCATTAGGAGTGACAATGGACAGGAATTCAATTATACTCAGTTTTATGCATCTCATGGCATCATTCATGAAACTTCATGTGTTGAATGTCCACAACAAAATGGTAGAGTAGAAAGGAAACATCAGCATATTCTTAATGTAGGGAGAGCATTACAATTTCAAAGTAAACTACCCCTAAAATTCTGGAACTATGCCATATCACATGCCATTCATCTCATTAACAGGACACCAACACCAGTTTTGCAAAATAAGACCCCTTATGAACTGTTGCATAACAAAATTCCTGACTTATCTCATTTGAAAGTGTTTGGCTCACTGTGTTTCATATCTACATTAGACAGGGACAAAACAAAATTCATGGCAAGGTCATCTAAATGCATTATGTTGGGTTATCAGCATGCTACTAAAAGTTACAAAGTCTTGCATCTAGACACTCACAGCATATAGTTAGGTCATCATGTTGTGTTTTATGAACATGTATTTCCCTACAATGGTCCTCAAGTCAATCTAGATGAACTGAACATAATGCTGTCTAGAAGGGATAGTATATTACCTGTTTTAGAAGATGATTTTGATAATGCCAAACTGCCTGATGAGCAAAATCCTAATGGCATTCATGATGTTGATAATGATCACCTAGATGAATCTGTTGAGACTGTAGAACCTGTTGTGCAACCAATAGTTAGAAGATCAAATAGACATAGGTTTACACCTAAGCACTTAGAAGACTATCACTGCAATCTAATCTTATCTCTGTCTCAGCAAGATCATGGATCATTTCTCAAGCACTCAAGCAGCATTCCTATCACAGGTACCCCTCACCCAGTCAAAAACCATTTTGCTTTTCCTAAATTGTCACATGACCATTTAGCATTCACTTTGAAAATCTGCTGCCAAAAAAGAACCTAACACTTACAAACAAGCCATTGAAAATAAGGATTGGCAAACAGCCATAGAGAATGAATTGAGAGCATTATCTGAGAATGGAACCTGGACAGTATCCAATTTACCTGAGGAAAAGAAAGCCATAGGCTGCAAATGGGTGTTTAAGCTCAAGCATAGGACAGATGGATCAATTGAAAGGCATAAAGCCAGATTAGTGGCAAAGGGATACACACAAGAAGGGGGAATAGATTACTCAGAAACCTTCTCACCAGTTACTAAATTCACAACTATCAGGATTCTGTTAAGTGTAGCAGCAGTGAAAGGTTGGCATCTAGCTCAACTAGACATCAACAATGCCTTTCTCCATGGAGACTTAGATGAAGAAGTCTACATGAAGGCACCACCAGGCTCTGACATTCCACAGAACAAAGTATGTAGACTCATGAAGTCACTTTATGGATTGAAACAGGCAAGCGGGCAATGAAATTTCAAACTCACACAGGTACTTATGGATTTTGGTTACACACAGTCATCATCAGATCACTCACTTTTCACTCACTCTAAAGGGGACTCCTTTACAGTCATACTAGTCTATGTGGATGATTTAATCATTGCAGGAAATAGTGTGGAGCAGATAACACTTGTCAAAGGTTTTCTACACAGAATGTTTAGCATCAAAGACTTAGGGAAACTCAAATTCTTCCTAGGTTTTGAGATAGCTAGATCAAAGGAAGGGATACATATGTGTCAAAGGAAGTATACATTGGAATTGCTTGCAGATTCAGGTTTTCTAGGAAGCAAACCAGCATCTACTCCTATGCTCTACTCTATAGAATTTGAAGAAGCATCTCCTAAACTGGAAGATCCGTCAATTTACAGAACTTTAATTGGGAAATTGCTTTATCTCACTCACACTAGGCCAGATATTTCCCAAAGCACACAATTTCTATCACAATTTCTACAAGAACCAACAATGGAGCATTTACGAGCAGCACACAGAGTATTAAGATACTTGAAAAACTCACCTGGACAAGGTTTGATGTTCTCAGCCACCAATTCTCTGCAACTCCGATCCTATTTCGATGCTCATTGGGCAAAATGTCCAATGACGAGGAAGTCAGTCACTGGATTTTGTGTGTTCCTTGACAAGTCCCTCATTTCTTGGAAATCGAAGAAGCAGTCCACCGTTTCCAGATCATCGTGTTCATCACCCACAAGTTGTTTCCTTGTTCTGGGACAACCAATCTGCTATGCACATTGCCAGAAATGCCGTTTTCCACGAACGGACAAAGCACATAGAAATTGATTGTCACATAACAAGAAATCAAGTGAAGGCTGGACTAATTTCTTTGGTTTCGATCCCCTCAGCACAACAACTGGCTGATTTTTTCACCAAATCACAACGAACACCCATGTTTCGCGTATTCTTATCTAAGCTTGGCCTTCTCGATCTGAGACAAGCCAAGCTTACGGGGGAGTGTTGAAATTCATGGGTGTAGAGAGAAGAAGACGATGAACAGTAGAAGGTGGAGATTTAAATTTGGGAATAGCCGTTTGAGGCTAAAGAAGAAGAGATGAAGTGATGAAGTCAGACGACGCCGTTTGGAGAGTAATAATGAAGACGACATCGTTCTCTCCCAATATCAGCACTGCTTCCGTTTGGGCTTCGTTTCTCTCTGATGGGCTTTTCTGTTTCTCGTCACAGTGCGGCCCATCTCTTTCGTTCGGCCCATCACAGCTTTACCAATACAGCAAGCCACCATCAGCTGTTGCTTCTTCCTCAAGCAAGAGTCACAAGTTGCAATCAACACCATGTCTATGGGAAATCAACCACTCAAAGCATGGCTCCTCTTTTCCAAAGTATGTTGTTGATTGCAATCTGAAGTATGGGAAAGGATTAGACATTGTACTTAACTTTCATTTAAATTACTTTCATTAGACAATTCACTAAGTGTATAAATAGGAATATACAAGTATTGTAATTCAATTAATTTAAGTTGAAATCAAATATAGAGTTTCCTCTCTAAAGCTTATCTCTCTTGGTTTAATATCTTCAATAGGCTTGGTTAACAATTTTTATCCCAGTATTTTCAATGGTGGAGTGTGCATGAATGATTTTTTCAACTATATTATGTTTGATAAATCATTACTTGCTATGGAAGATAAGTAAAGAGTTTTCTTGATCATCTTCTTGAAAAGGATGTGGAAAATGTTGATTATGTGATTGTCTATCATCCTGGAATTGATCATGCACTTGATTTTTTCGTCCTTCAATCTATCTTTCTCGGATTTTCCGTCACAGCTTCGTCAACCATTTTTATTTTGACCATGTTTCTCAAACCGTTCATCAGAAAATTATGGTCTTTAGCTCATTTGAAAGATGACACCGCGATCTTTAATTTAGGCATAGACTTGGCAAAGTTTCGATCACTGAGCACCTTGAAAACTCGATGCAAGTCAACTGTCAGTTTCAGCAACGTTCCAGTTTTTCACCAAATTTCTTCTCTTTGGGTTTTTAAGCTGGTAAATCAATTTTTCTTGATTCAAGTTCTATTGTGGGTCAGTATGATGAACTCAAGGAGTGATGAATGCTTTTTAGAGGGGGAGTATGATGGAGGACCATCCCTTTCTAAAAACATTGTTGATCGTAGCTTGGAAAAGAAGAAAGAGATCCCTAGTTTTCTTGTCAAGAAAGAAATGTACAACAAAGAATTTCCAAAGCTTGCTGAGAGGATTAGGGATTTCATAGCTACAAGAAAGAAGCTCAAGGACCAGGAGAATTCGTGGAAGAAGCATGAGGATCGGGGCGTACATTCTGCTCATCTCGTTGAACCAAATTAATTCACAAATTTGATTCGGTTTGATAATGACCAGATTTTTATTCGGGTTTAATGTTTATTTGGTTTTAAGTGAGAATTAATCTCTCTGGTTTTTACTTGGCCAAATAATTGTTCTAGAAGGCCTTTTAATTTTCCTGGAGACTTTCTATTTTCCCATTGTTTGTAACGTGTGGGATAACTAAAAGGTTTCTTCACTCTTTATATTTGTTTCATCTGAATAAAATTAGGCAGAGTTGTATTTGAGAAAGAATAGAAAGCTAGATTGCTTCTAATTTTGGGAATCCCGAGTTTGACTATTTTCTCTTAAAGTTATCACCAGTTTATCAATTTATTTATAAAAATTGTCAATGATCCCTTTTCTCGGATTCATGCACAGTTTGACCTACTAACATTCGTCGACTGTTTTCCATTTCGTTACAATTCCGAATTGAGTGATTCCAATTCCCTTGGAAACTAGACATTCTGAGCTACAATTTTCCATTTTATTTCGCTCAATTCCAACCAGTATTGAGCCCGTTCTCGTCGTTGCAAAGTAGCCCTAGTTTCTGCCCGCGAGAGAAACTTTCGGGTTTGTGTTTCTCGATTCGATTTTGATCGGGAATCGCCTTTTCTCTACCTGAATCGTCATCAGATAATCTTTGTTTTTTTTTCTTTGATTTACCTGGCGGTACCACGACAAAATCTTTGTTTTCGTGCCACTAATTAATGGTCTTTTTGCCACTAAACTATCATTTAGGCTTTTTGCCACAAAGCTCAAGTGGTTTCAATTTTCGCCTCAATTGTTGCGGCTGATTTTTTTTTATGTGGGTATACACACCCTATTCCACGTAAAAAGGTTTAATGAAATAGACAATTATTTAATTGATATAAAGATGTTGGTATTCATACCTCGGTGAATGCTTTCTTGTGCACATGTTGAGTTTCGGTCGCTCTCCGACACTTTAGTATGCAGATTGGAGTTCATAGTGTACTTGTCGATGCTTTTAAACACTTTGTAGAGTGGTCGGTGCTCTTTGATGGGAGGTAGACGCTTGGCTCGGAGCCTATAACTACTCTTTGGTTTTTTAAAAAAAACATTGTAGCGGTCGGATGAATTTGATGTTTCATATCCATTCACCCATTAACAATTTGATTTTCTTTGCTATTTTGCTCCAAGCATATGTATCCATGTAAAGATCAGGTGATCGGTATTTTTGCTTCTCGGATACCTGTTAACAATTTTGGAGTTCAACGGTCGCTTTTGATCAATTTCTCCATTTGATTGATTATTTTTTTATTTTATCATTATTTGTAAAATTGGAGATATACTACTTCCGAATTTTTCATGAATAAAGGAAATCAAAATCGCACTCTATTCTGATCAAAGTAAAAGGTTAGCCATGATAACTCGGGTTGGTTCCATTTCACTATTTCCGATCGCGTATGTTCTAGGCCAAAATTAATTAGACTAATCAAACTTTGGATTGATTTAATATTGTACTGCAGCCATGGAAATCATATTGGGCTCAAATTCTTTGGCCCGTGCTATGACTTCCCATGGAAATAAGCCATACTTCAAGAAGATAATACTCCAGCCATCTCGCAATATTTATGGTTTTTAAAACTTTTTATTTTTATTTTAAAATAGATGATTTTATTAAAATATATTAAATTTTTTTTTTATCTTATTTTTCTGACAATAAATTAAAAAATAATATGTATTGAGAGATACGGAGAATACTGATTTTGAAAGTAAATGCCAATATCGTGGCGCTTACGTGTATAAATAACTTAGCAATGCTTCCACCACAGCCAGCCTAAATGCTGAATGAGCCATATAGCTAGCTTAATAAAGTTCTTGGCTTAATAAGTTTCCTAGTCAAACACAGAAGGAGTGGTTGAAAGCTTTCCGTCTCGGCTTAAAAATGGTATTCCCTCAATCTCTCAATACACACTATTAACACAGAAAAGAAAATGAGAATAAGATTTTAACATATTTTTTATCTAAATTTTGAGATAAAACGAATGGCAAAAAAACATGTATTGCGAGACGTGGAGTGATAACTTAATGCATATAATAGAATTCCAGTGGTATTGTTTTTCGACTCTTTGAATAAAACATTAACTTACAAAAGATGTAGCGAATAATTTCGGTTTCAGTTGGTGTGATTGAATCAGCACAATGACAATTTTTTTTTTTTTTATAAATTCCTAATACAATATATCCAAATCAGCACAATGACACAATTTAGTCGAACATTATTTTGAGATATAATTGCATAGCAATATTGTTCTAGGTTATCCAGCATATACTTTTAAAAACACCATGATTTGGCAAACAATTTTGTTTTTCCTTCAAAATTTGATTTCGAATATGGCTGCTATTTTCGTCGTCGTGCCCCCAACATGATTTTTAGAAATCTATGCCTCAGATAAGAATAGAGTATAATTTTTTCTTCGGGTACTTACTCTCTTATACTAGATTGAAAGTTGCAGATCGGTTCGCTAACGCGTAAGCATATGCAATTTTATATCGCAGGAAGAATTTCACGAGAAAATTTCAGGAGCGCAATTAGTTCCATTCCACACACACTGTGGTCGTCAGTTTTATGTTCTCGAAATTTATTCTCTTCTCCGCTCGATCGGTTGATTGGGATTTGGACTGAAGTTGGCTCTTCTCCACCAAGCTGCCTATTTATCCCACGTTCCACATGAAGGAATCAAGTCATCGTAGCTCTTATTTGTTGCTCCTTTATATTGAATTGAGGGGGGACGGAAAGCTTATTTAAGCTCCATTAATAGCCTGTTTGTTGATTGCCCCTCAAGGGAGATAGAATAATTATTCTATCTGATCTCCTTCCCTCTTCATGCTCTCCTTTTCTCTCCATTAATAGGCCTTTTTTTTTCTTTGTTTTTTTTTATTTAATTCAACGATTTTAATTCTACAAAAAGAGGGAATCCTCTTAATCCATATAATTCTTAAATTTTTTTCTAATTATAAGATTTTTTGGAAAATCGTTTTTGACTTCGACCTATGATTTAGTTCATTATTTTAGGATGTATCATATGCTAAAAATCATATATTTATAGATTAATACAAATTAAAAAGTCAATAGTTTTCTATAATTACTCTCCCCAAATAAATAAATATATATGTGTATATATATATATATTTGAACAACCAAATTTCCTTCCTAGCTTCGCCCCGAGAATTTTACTTTCTTATTGAAATCTGTATTTTATTGGATCCCATCTCTTATATTTATTACCACATTATAAATATTAGTATATATAATTTTCTCAGATGAAAGTAAATCATGTAAGTTGATCATTTTTTGAGAGTATTCTTGTGTGGAACATTATGTAGCTTAACAATAACATCCTTCTTTTTCAACTTCTAAGTCATTTTTTACGACACTTTTAATTATTTGATCTTTGGCTAGTAAGCATTTTCAAATTTGTAATCATTTTCTCTCGAAAAAACGTATTAAACATTTATTGTATTATGGCACTTCAATATATAAAGTAGATTTTGGAATATTCATATAGTTTGCTCTGGATTTTTCGAGACCTTCAACAATATATATTTTTTATGTGTTGAATTTAAACATTTAAATTATGTCTTGATTAATTTTTTTTCGTATCAAAACACACGATATTTAAAATGATTCATATTATTTGTATTTAATCACTAATTTTACTAAATACATGTTTAGACGTTTACAGTGATAGTAATTATTAATTTATATGTTTATATTGTAATTCACTAAATTATTAATTTTTGGCGGTTACGATTGTATTTCCTCCGTCTGTTAATATATTATTTTTCTATTTTTCAATATACATTCAAAAAATATTTATATACTCATAATATTGGCTTCTTTTTTTTTTTAATGTATGAAAAAAAAACTAAAAAAACATGTATTAATTGATTGAGGGAATATTAATTTTTAATAGGTTTTGGCGGTATATAATACATACGTGAAGGACTATTAAATTTCGTTGTAATGTTGAGGACTGAGTATAAAAACAAATACGTGGAGGACTAAAGTTAATATATATAATTTTATATATAATTTTGTTTTTGATAAATAAAATCCGAGTGACTCCCTTCTTCCTTTGTTCTGATATATTTACGCCGCACATTCGAAGAAGAAAAGAAAAGGCGAAGACACTGATAGTATTTGGTGAGTGAGTCTCAAATCTTCCCGAAATTTACGTTTCTTGTCGAATCAAATTACTTTGCTTAGGGTTTTTTGAGCTGAAAATCTAAATCTCTCACTTTCTAGCTGTTTAATGAGCTATGTATGGACTTTGTACACTCGCTGTTTTGTTGATTTTTTTTTTTTTTTTTTGTTGAAGCTTTAAATTATGTAGAGTGATTGCTGTTTGCATTAGTTTACTGTAATTATACGTGATCTCTGTTGGGACGATTTTGTGTTGATTTGTTGCATTTATGATTAATCAGCTTATTTCGGTCTTCTACTTCCTTTTAGGCTAACAGCATAACAAGGATTGAAAATCTTCCGAAGTCGCCGATTGAATTTTAGTTCTAGTATTTAGGGGGGTTTTAGGTTGTAATTGTGAAAATCACATTACGTTTCATAGAGGTTTTGGAAAAGGGATTATTATCAACTATGAGGAACTCAGCTTCTTGGGCAGATTCTGCGGAGAATACAGACTTTGCCAATGGTTTGCCTCGCCCCAACAGACCTTCTTATGTACCTCCCCATCTTCGAAACCGACCGCCATCATCAGACCCTCCTGCTCCATCAGCCGGCAATGATCGTGTAGGTGGTTATGGTGGACCAGCTGCTGGAGGACGTTGGGGTGCTGCTTCGAGGGATTTTGGTGGACGCTATGGTGGTAGAGGTGGTGGTTGGAATAATAGAACAGGAGGATGGGATCGAGGGAGAGAGCAGCGTGAAGTGAACCCATTCGGCGATGATGTTGATGTTGACGAACAACCTTTTAGCGAACATGAAAATACAGGCATTAATTTTGATGCGTATGAGGATATTCCAGTGGAGACAAGTGGGCAAAATGTTCCTCCTCCAGTAAACACATTTGCAGAGATAGATTTGGGAGAGGCTCTAAATCTGAATATTAGGAGATGCAAGTACGTGAAGCCAACTCCTGTTCAGCGAAATGCCATCCCTATCTCGCTCGCTGGTCGGGATTTGATGGCTTGTGCTCAGACTGGGTCGGGGAAGACAGCTGCCTTCTGTTTTCCCATTATTAGTGGCATCATGCGAGCTGAGAATCTGCAGAAGCCGCGTGCATCTCGTACGGTTTACCCTCTGGCCCTTATTCTCTCCCCTACTAGGGAGCTTTCAAGCCAGGTCAGGTTCTTTCCAAGTCGGTGCATTCCTTTCATTCTCATGATATTAAGTTTTCTGTTTCAAAAGCTGATTGCATCTTAATTTTTGAATGGCAGATACATGATGAAGCTAAGAAGTTTCCTACCAAACTGGTGTCAGGGTGGTGGTGGCTTACGGAGGTGCACCAATCCACCAACAGGTATCCTGTCTTAATCTCTTAGTTTTCTTGTCTGTGTTCTGCTTACTTTGGTTAATCATTTGTTGTTACTAAATCGTGAGTTGCATGCTTAGCTGCGAGAGCTCGAGAGAGGCGTTGATATTCTAGTGGCAACACCAGGACGATTGGTTGATTTGCTTGAGAGGGCTAGAGTTTCATTGCAGATGATTAAATACTTGGCTCTCGATGAGGCAGATCGGATGCTGGATATGGGTTTTGAACCACAAATCAGAAAGATAGTGCAACAGATGGACATGCCTCCGCCTGGTATGAGACAGACAATGCTGTTTAGTGCAACCCTTTCCGAAAGAGATACAGGTTTGTTGCCAAGTGTTGTTGTTCTGAAGCTGAAGCTTTGCCGAAGTCATCTTTTATGGATTGTCGTCAAGTTTCTATTCATTGTTTTAAGTGATGTAGACAATTGTTAATATACTGGTTGAAGCCTTTTTCCTGTTTCATGTATGTTTCTGCATGAGTTCAAAGTTATTTTAATTTCCAGTCCCTTTATGGTCTCTGGTGCACAGTAGATTCATCATCTGTGCAAATGTATTAGTGAAGTCCTTATACGATTTCTGGTGTTTTACTGTATTTTATCTTCCAAGTGCTTTGAGCTAATGCCATTATAGTGTTCCTTTTTTTGGTAGTTTCTTTTTGCTAGGGATCTTTTTTATACTATGTTTCATCCCTCTATATGTGGCCTCTATGCAGTAGAGTTATTTTCTATGTGCTAATGAATTAGTAAAATTGTAACGAGGGTGGATTCTCTGTCATTGTGTCATCTAATGGATTTACAATTGGGTTTTTGGCAGAGACTTGCTTCTGATTTCCTATCAAATTACATATTTCTGGCTGTTGGGAGGGTTGGCTCTAGTACTGATCTAATCGATCAAAGAGTTGAGCTTGTTCAAGAATGTGACAAGAGAAGCCATCTTATGGACCTTCTTCATGCACAAAGGGAAGACGGATCTCATGGAAAGGTTAGTAAGATACTGTTTGCATTATCTGGGTCTGCTATCTCGACTTGTTTTCTTTTCTTAATTTCTTCTTTGCCATCTATTGCCATGAAAGGAATTGATCGTGCACCATGTCATACTCTGATTTCATATTCGACTTTGCAGCAATCTCTAACATTGGTCTTTGTGGAGACAAAGAAGGGGGCTGACGCATTGGAATATTGGTTGTGTAGTAATGGCTTTCCTGCAACGACCATTCATGGTGATAGAACTCAGCAGGTAATGGAATTGAAAGTAGTTTTAATTGTGCTTTTCAGACAATAAGGGTACTGTTGGTTTGAATGCATGTTTTGTTCTGTGATCTGGTTGAAAACTCTCTTCTTTCTTCTAAATGTCTGTCGACCTGGAATGTTTGTTCGAAGTTTTAACTGCTCTTGACTGAGCAATATCATTAACCATAGCATTTCATCAATTTTGTTTTATTCAGGAAAGAGAGCTGGCATTGAGATCATTCAAGAGCGGAAGGACGCCAATCTTAGTGGCAACAGATGTTGCAGCACGTGGTCTTGACATACCCCATGTATCTCATGTCGTCAACTTCGATCTCCCAAACGACATCGATGATTACGTTCATCGGATCGGAAGGACAGGGCGAGCTGGAAAGTCGGGACTGGCTACTGCTTTCTTTAATGAGAACAATATGTCACTGGCTCGGCCTCTATCCGAGCTAATGCAGGAAGCAAACAAGGAAGTACCAGCCTGGCTTACTCGTTATGCATCACGAGCTTCGTATGGTGGTGGTAAGAATCGACGAGGCGGTGGAAATAGATTCGGTGGCCGTGATTTCAGGAAAGAAGGCTCGTTTGGGCGTAATATGGATTATTATGGTGGTGGAGGAGGAAACAACAATTCTGGGTATGGAGTTCCGACTACTTACGGCAGTGGTGGTGGATATTCAGGTGGCGGGACCAGTGCATGGGATTAGTTTTGCCATTGATTATACTTTCTTTACCTCAGTAATGATATTTCATTTTTGTTTTAAGAGAATTTTCATACATTGTTATTTTTGTCTCTTTTTATGAATACTCAGAATATGGTTTCATGGAAATCTTATTATGCGGTTTTGATGGATTCAACATTTGGGTTACAGAAAATGGGTAGGCTTTGATTAGTCCATCTTTTTTCTTTGATAGATTGATTTATTTCTGGGTTATGCAAGTGACCTCTTTTAAGGTTATTTATTTTGTTTTAATCAAGTCTATCTTGCTCGGCTTAAGCTTCTCCGTAAGTACATACTACTTTTGTCTCTAATTAATTGTCATATTTTCTATACATTTTATATATAAAATATAATAATTAATTGGATTGTCATATTTTCTATACATTTTATATATAAAATATAATAATTAATTGGTGACGGAGTGAGTATCAAATACTCACAAATTATGACTCCTTACAAGGGATTATAAAATTTTCTTCTAAACAAAAACTTTATGTTCCTCTCGTAGATGTTACCAAAATGTAGCTTAATTCGTAGCAATTTCTAATCCGTTTTCAGAGTTAGGTTTAGCCATTGAGGAAGGTTATTGTTTCGTTTGGTATGCATTGATATGTTAGATTAGATTAGATGCTACCTAAAATAGTATAGTAAGAAATTAAATAACGGACCCCATTAAATCGATGATGCAGATTGATAGCCTCACACCTTCAAGTGCACTACTATCGAAGACGTCGATATTTACTCTAACAATGGCCACAATATTTTCTTTAAACAAACTAAATAATGACCACGAGTTTGTACAAAAAAGAAAGTGAAGAAAACAATACTTTGAGCTAAAATTTGATTCTAGTGATCTTATGAAAAATTATTAATCATATATTAAACGCATGATATATTTCCCCAACTAATATTTTTATTATTTTAATATGAATAAATTTTCCAAATACAATTTGCATGCTAAACAAACAACAATCAATAGGTAAAGAATCCAAGTATTTTCTCAATTAAAAAGACTTGTGACTGCAACATCAAAATGAGCTTTCTATTTCCTCGTAGTGGGAAGCTGGTCAAATGTGTATCGCGCCTTCCTTTGTTTAATTTTTTACATGATTTTTTTTTTTTACATAATTTATTTTAAATCTCTCTAATCCCTCGTTTAACGGTTAGCGTACGAAAGAGTGAGATTTTTATTCCTTTTCAAAGTACATAATTTATTTATTTATTAACTAACGTTTACTATTATTTATTGTTTTGATTTTCGTATAATCCGAGCAAAATCTAAAACGTGTAGAAGTAAAAAATCAAAACCTGAAATAAATTAAAAGGGAAATTAGAATGTTCCTTTCCACGCTCTATGTTTGGACTTTTTATTGCCAGCCAGAATCCAACAAAAAAGCTTCGAGACTCTCTATATTGTGACCATGACGTTAAAACCCCAAATTTTCCACTTCTAAATTTTCTCTTTCTGACCACACTGTATCTGCATCTATGTATCTCTCTCTCTCTCTCTAAAGAAGAAACCGAACACAAATAAAACTTCTAGATAGAGAGAGATGGAGGCCATTTTAACAGCGAGTCAAGGTGCTGTTCTATGTGGGATTGTCTCATGGATTATGATTTCTTCATATTTAAACGTAACCCGAAAGCTTAGATCTTTGGTTCAACCATGGGTTATTCACAGAGTCAACATCGAGATTCCTACGATCCTATGGATCCAGGTTTTGCTTTTTTGATTCGATTGTCAAAACCCAGATTTTAGTTTTTGAGTTTGGAGCTATTTCCAATGTAAAGTTCTTATTTTTATTTTTTCTTTGGCTGCAGAAATACCAACACGGGTTATTGGATTCTTTCTTTTCTGTGTTGTCTTGTGTTGTCTCTGTTCCTTTTTACACAGCTTTTCTCCCTCTGCTCTTTGGGTAATACTTATTATTATTGGAGCTATGTTCTTGTTAATGTTCTTAATACTTTCATTTGAATGATACATACCTGAAATTGAATTTGTGTGTTTTGATTGCTGCTTTTCTTGTAGAGTGGACATGGAAAATTGGCTAGGCAGATGACCCTTTTAATGGCTTTCTGTGATTATGTTGGAAACTGGTCTCAAGGTATTGTGCTATTATTCATAAAGTATTAGTAGTTTGTGAGCTTGGACGAATACATCAGGGTTCTTGTTTGACCTTGGTGTTTTTTCTTTTTGTCATATAAGGATGTAGTATCAGCTCCTAGGCCAACTAGTCCACCTGTTCGGAGGATAACTGCCACAAAAGATGAGGAAGAGAATGCAATGGAATATGGATTGCCGTCTTCTCACACACTAAACACCGTTTGCTTGTCTGGGTGAGTAGAATTTGTACTTTTGTTTCAAATGTCAACCCTTGCATCACTATTGTGTCACGAAAAGCTATTTGTCTGTGTTTTTGATTTCCTTTATCATGCTTTCCACGAGTGTTTACTTTACACTATACTATATAGCATACACGGTAACAATCTTTCATGGACTGGGATTTCTATAGGTATCTTTTGCACTATGTTCTTTCTTATACCCAAAGTGAAGATGCCTCTGTAGCGATTCTTGGAATTTCCCTTGTGATCTTGTTTGTGGTCAGCATTGCATTGGGTAAGTTTTTCATATTTGCTGATAATTTATGTGTACTAGACTTTGGGCTTTTGTTTATGTGAAAAAACTCTGGTATCCCTGGCAGGAAGGATTTACCTTGGAATGCATAGTGTCATTGACATTATAGGAGGTCTTGCTCTTGGATTGGCGATCCTTGCATTTTGGCTTTCAGTCAGTGAAAGCATTGATTCTTTTGTAACTTCAGGACAAAATGGTATGTACTCTGTAAAATTTGTTTATGTTCGACAGTAGCTTAGAGTATATTATGTAAGAAATTATTGGGGCAAGTTGTGAATTGATTGGATCTCTTAATAATACATATCAGCTCTAGTGGTTGCATGATAGTTATGTCACATGTGCCGCCCTCACATGGAGTTAACAACCTTTGCTGGATACAACGAACTCCATACCTAACTTGAACCCACTCTCTCTCACTGACACACATTTTTCACCCACTTTCAATAGAATTTGTTTAATGCAATAAAAGTGAAACTTATGTTAACTATTTTTTCATCAAACTCGTTATTAGTGGTGATATGAATTTCCCCTTTTAATTTCCTTGATGTGTGTGTGTATCTGGATTTGGAATTAAGAGGCTTCTTTTCTTTTCTTTTCTTTTTTGTGGCTTGTCGTCTCATCGTAAGAATTTCATTTCTGCTGCAGTAACGTCTTTCTGGGGTGGTCTGAGCTTACTATTGCTTTTTGCATATCCTACACCTGAGCTTCCAACTCCGAGCTTTGAATTCCACACAGCCTTCAATGGTGTTGCATTTGGCATTGTAAGTGACTTCTATGCATAGTCGGAAAATCACAATAACAAGAACAAATAGATTTTACATCTCCTCGGAGATTCTATCTTTTCCCTTGAGAAACTCTAATAAACTTTCTATGTAGGTTGCTGGGGTCCAGCAAACATACAACCAGTTTCACCACGAAGCCGTCCCACATATATTCACCCCTGAGCTCACTATTCCGTCGTTCATCGGAAGAATGCTGGTAGGAATTCCGACAATCCTGATCGTGAAGTTCTGTAGCAAGGCGTTGGCTAAATGGACTCTTCCGGTAGTTTCAAACACCTTTGGAATCCCGATAAAGTCGGCAAGCTACCTTCCGATGCTCAGTGGATCGGCTACCGGAAAAAAATCGGACGATGGGATTAAGCAATTGAGTTATTTCCAAAAGATGTTCTTCTTTTTCTCGAAGCAGGAGATGTTTGACGTCGATACGGGTATTAGATTTCTTCAATATGCTGGCCTTGCCTGGTCTGTAGTCGATCTTGTCCCATCTCTCTTCTCGTACCTAAGGCTATAGTACTATAATCCGATTTTCGTCTGAGTAGCTAGCCGCATGCTTATATATGTATATTAGATGTTGCATGCTAATATTGCTACTAATTCATTTTGTATACTGTTTAATTGATTGTTTAGTGGAAGAAAAATCTTTTTACGTGATATATGAAAGTTATATGCCGATAGAGTTGTATATATGTCCCTTCATTTGCTGCAAATGGTAGTAATGTTGAGCATTCAGAGGGATTTTTAATGAATTAATTTGCATTCGTTTTTTACTAGTAAATATAATTAGCCATTGAGGGCCGATATTTTATTGCTTATGGTGTTTGAACAAGCTCCCAGGAGAGGAGAATCTGATTCTTAGGACACGATTCTCATTTTATCTACGGAGAACATTTTGTTTACTCGTAGTCGTAGATGGCGTTTATTTTCGGAAGGTTTAACGAACTTCTTAGATGGCAATTCGAGCCAGACGGGTCTTCTAAAGAATAAAATTAACTCCATGGACATGGAGTAATGCTTTCTCACTGGTGCTGCTTTCTTTCCATGGACATGGTATTAAGAATATCGAGCTGCTTCACCTAATTATAGTCAACTTTTATTGCCGAAATAAGATTCAACAAGAAATATGCAAAAATTTGTATTATGATGCTAAGTTACATGTTTCATTGTGGAATGAATTTCTAAACTAATTTTGGATTTGATGCATAAAATACAATACGATGCTAAGATTTAGAAAAAGTTGTAAAAAATAATGAAAATATAGGACGATCTCTTAGGATATGCTTCCTCCATGGAGTTAATTTATGGCTAAGAGATCGGCTTGCAATGCTTCCTCCACAGCTCCAATTGAACCTGTTTCCGCATGTATACCAGCTTCCCCCAAATGATCCCGAGCAATAAAACCATAAACCATCGTTTAACACCTAAATAAATTCTATCAATATTAGTATATTTTTATATTTTATGACGTAATACTTTTTATAGGGTGAAATATTTTAACTCCTTTGAGGTATGACTTAATATACTATCACACCCTTCTTAGTTCCACATTTAATTTAATCTTTTTACTTTTATAAAATAATATATGATTATTTTCTCCGTCAATTTTTCCGTTAGTTGATCATTATTTTGACTGTTAATTTTTTTAAATCCCTATGTTACCACTTAAATATAAATTTATTTATAATTTTGATTTTAAAATATATAGTTATTGATTAACCTATATTATTTACGTATTGGAATTTGTAGTTATACAATTCGCATTAATTTAACATAAAATTATACTCAATAAAAATATGACATATTAAAATCATTTACTAATTAAATTTCACTTTCAATATAAAGTTATAATTATAATTACTATTCGATTATAAATTTTTAAAATTAACACCAATTTAGCATTTTAATTATTACTTAACTGTAAATTATAATTCTTTAAAAAAATTTATCTTGTTAATTATTATTATTATTAAGAAGAAAATGATAAATTATGGGTAAATTATGAGGGTAAAACAGTATTTTTTTCAAAATTAACGGTCAACATTATGGTCAACTAATGGAAAATTTGACGGAAAAAAATAATAATATATTATTTTATAAAAATAGAGGGTTAAATTAATTGTGGAACTAAAAGGGGTGATAATATATTAAGTCATACCTCAAGAGGTTAAAATAGTTCACCCTTTTTATATACATTTAAAGTTTTTAATACAAATTATTATAAGAGAAAGTCTTAAAAGATCAGTTTAAATATTTTATTTCTAATCATAGGGACTACTCGTCCAACGGATGAACGCACTTGTTTATAAGAAAAGTTATTAATAACTTAAACTTGATCATACAATTAAAATTTTAAATTTATATCATGTCAAATTTTGGTTTATATGTATATATATAAATGATGATGTATTAAACAATATGCACAAAATAATTTCTCCAATATATAATTAAAGTGCAGAGAATAATCACAGTGATAAAATAATGTTTTCATAAGCAATAATAAGATTATAGGTTCCCACTCTAGTTTACGGTAGTTTTAACTTGTTTTGTTGTATACATGGAAACACATCCAAAAATCATTTATGTAGAACAAATTTAATAAATATAGAGAAATTGTTATGTGTAATACGTCATCATTTGCTACATATTTATCAAAATTTGACATATATAATATTTAGAACTCATATGAAATAAAATACTATCAATTTTACGTTTTCTTTTTGAGAATATATATTTTTTTTAATAATATAATTAAATCTTTTGTGTATAAAAAATTACTTTTATCAAATTCTTATTCACACATATAATACGTGGTACACAATATAAATACATAAATTTCTCCATATATATTATATTCCTCTCGATCCCATTTTATGTACGGCAAAAGTAACCGTTTGGTCCCTATTTTAAACGTTTTTGAACTGGTTAGTCCCTCCAAACATAAATCGAATTAAATCGTCCCTCAAACGTTAATTTTTGAACTCTTTGGTTCTTTTGCTCTAACGGACGTTAAAAATTTCTTAGTTGGCAACACTAACCAATCGAAGCTTGACACGTGTCACTTACGTGTCTACAAATTCCACGTCAGACTGAAAATCGACCCAAAAATCGAATCGAATTAAACCGACCACAAAAAACCAAACCGATTTAAAAACCGAACCAAACCAATTAAATCATCATCTCTAACCTCAGAACTCTCTCAACTCGCCGGAAAATTCCCGAAATCCGACAACCTCCACGGCGGTTCGACCGCCGTTCACGGCTGCGACGCCGGCGGTCGTCGTCGGATTTTGGCGATTTTCACATGATTGACTCGTCTCGTCGTCCTAAACACGATGGTATGGCCGGTTTGTCCTAATTCTCAGCCTTTTGGCCGGATCAAAGGTTTAAAATTTAAATTTTTCGAATTTTAAAATCGAAATCTCGCTATAATCTTTTAATATGTTGTTCCTAGATTAATTCTAAGCAATTTTACATAAAAATCGCTTTGATTGGTTAGGTAGTTCGACGGAAAAACTTACTTGAAGTCTCGGCACTGCGGAGATACGGTGGTTTTCGTCTTTTCTCGCGTTGACGACGATGAAGGCGGCTTACAAGTCTCTATAACTGGCTTACAAGTTGAATGTTTTTGCTTCCAGTAAGACATCCATACTGACTGGTTGAGATTCGAAGACTGCCCGGATGATCCGAGATTCACATTATCCGATTTTACTACACGATCCGACATCCTAAACTCTAAATTCTCTCCGATATGCAAAGCACACAGTTGATGAAGACACTCACTTTTCAATGACCCATCATCAAAGGTTGACCCATAATAACACTAAAATATCTTGATACAAATTCCACTTCAGCAAGTTAACCTGAAAAAAGAAGTGGGAAAAAGCTCTATCAGAGTACTTATTGATCGATCCACAATTTCAGACAGAAAGACAATTTCCAATCCAGAGATGGCTAATTTGGGAAGAACCCAATACCGAGATACGAAATTAGCCAAATTCACAAGACAAGCATGATGTATCATTGATTATGAAAACAACCCACAATAAACAAACAAAGATCACAAATAGTTCGATTTATGTTTGATTTTATAACTTGAATTAACTGATCTAATCCTTAACTTTTCGGTTCAGTTTAATTTCGATTCGATTTCGATCCGGTTCGATTTTAAACTGGGATAAGAAAGTCTATGTGGAATTGTTTTACACGTCATCTACACGTGTCAAGTTATGATTGGCTAAAAGTGACAGCTCAGCCAAACTTAACGTCCCTAACGGACGAGAGACTAAGTAGTTCAAAAATTATCGTTTGAAAAACGATTTAGTTCGATTTTTGTTTGGAGGGACTAACCAATTCAAAAATATTTAAAATAAGGATCAAATAGTTACTTTTGCCCTTTATGTACGGTGTAATGCAAGAATTAAGATGAAGAGAGGAGTTTGGGAAGTACTTTCTTTTTAGTAGTCCAAATCGATAAAAATTTGTATCTTAGAAATTGATCGATCAGACAAGACTATTAAATTCATAGGGGGTAAAAATAAGAAAACTATTAATTTACGATTTTGCAAATTTCTTTTATTAAGAGACTCGATTCATTTGAAGTCAACAGATTGGACCTAACTTGTTGGACGATGAATACAGATAAAATAACCTTAGGGACCAAAATGAACAGTTTACCCTTTCGTGTGATCGCTTCATTTTTTAGATTCTCTTATTCATATATATATATATATATATATATATAAGGTGAAAGAAAAAGAGATGAAAGAGAATTGAAAAGTGCGTCTCCTCAAAACACTTCTAATAATAAATAAATAAATAAATAAAAATCATTGAAAAATATCTTTCTCTCTAAATCCTCGCTTCCTATCGAATCCAATTTTCCTTCAATCCGAGCTGAATTCGCGTTTAATAATCAGGTCAGATTGATGATGATTATGCTAAATATTTTGATAATCTTTTTGTTTGTTAATTTGCATGTCATTTTTGCTTTCGATCATCAATCGATTTTGTTCCTTTGCATTTTCGTTTAGTAGTATAATTCACCTGATCTGTGTTAGTAATTAATCGAATTAAATTTGTGTTTTTCTTCTTTATTATGAACGATCAGGTTTTTGATCAGGAATTGATATTCTGAAGAGTTTTGGAGTTTCTATTTTCGTGTTAGTAGTTAGGGTTATTAGGCTGTAATTGTTGCATTCCGTAGAGGGAATTCTTAGATATATAAGTTAAAGTCATTATGAGGACTTCGGCATCATGGGCAGATTCTGCAGATGACTCTGTCTCTGCTAATGGTTATCCTCGTCCCAGCAGATCTACATATGTTCCTCCCCATCTTCGTAACAGACCACAATCATCAGATCCTCCTGCTCCGTCCTACTCTGCTCCCTCGCCAGCTAATGATCGCCCAGGATATGGTGGACCGCCAGCCAGGGGATCACGTTGGGGTGCTGCTGCTCCTAGAGATTTTGGTGGACGCTCAGGATATGGTCCGTCTGGTGGTAGGGGTGGCGGTTGGAATAATAGAACGGGAGGGTGGGATCGTGGAAGGGAGCGTGAAGTGAACCCATTTGGTGATGATAAAGATGAGGTAGAGGAGCCATTTGGCACACACGAAAATACAGGCATTAATTTCGATGCGTACGAGGATATTCCGGTGGAGACGAGTGGGGAAAATGTGCCGACTCCAGTAAATACATTTGCAGAGATAGATTTAGGGGAGGCTTTAAATCTGAATATTAGGAGGTGCAAGTATGTGAAGCCAACTCCTGTTCAGCGGAATGCTATCCCTATCTCACTTGCCGGTCGGGATTTGATGGCTTGTGCTCAGACTGGGTCGGGGAAGACTGCTGCCTTTTGTTTTCCAATTATTAGTGGCATCATGCGAGGTCACCCTGTACAGAGACCAATTGGATCACGTACGGTTTTTCCACTGGCACTTATTCTCTCACCTACAAGGGAGCTCTCTTGCCAGGTAAGCCTTCTGTTTAAGTGTTTAGACTAGATGCATCATCAACATTTCAAATAGTTACATTTATTTTTTTGCTATGACAGATACACGATGAGGCTAAAAAGTTTTCCTACCAAACTGGTGTCAAGGTGGTCGTTGCCTATGGAGGAGCACCAATCACCCAACAGGTATAAATATTATATGGCATTTTGATTCCTGAAGTGGAATATGGTTAGTCGTTTGTTTCTACTGATGGTGAGTTGCTTGTTTAGCTGCGAGAACTTGAGAGAGGTGTCGATATTCTGGTGGCAACTCCAGGTCGATTGGTTGATTTGCTAGAGAGGGCTAGAGTGTCATTGCAGATGATTAGGTACTTGGCTCTTGATGAGGCAGATCGGATGCTGGATATGGGTTTTGAACCACAAATCAGAAAGATTGTGCAACAGATGGACATGCCTCCTCCTGGTATGAGGCAGACAATGCTGTTTAGTGCCACCTTTCCAAAAGAGATACAGGTTTGTTGCTCATTTATATGAAAAGCACTTTTGACATTGTGCTGTAAATTTTTAATTCATTGTCTCGAGTGATGTGAGTAATATCCTGGTTGAGACCTTCCTCTTGCTTTCTTGTACATTCAATTATGCAAGGGGCCAGTTATTATTATCTGCTTTGTTTGTATGCTTGGTTCGCAGTACATTTATCTTCTATATACAGCAGAAGTTTGTTAATAAAAACTGTAAGCATGATGTATTCATGATTTTTTAATGGATTTACAATTTCGCTTTTGGCAGAGACTTGCATCTGATTTCCTTTCAAATTACATATTTTTGGCTGTTGGAAGGGTCGGTTCTAGTACTGATCTCATCATTCAAAGAGTCGAATTTGTTCAAGAATGTGACAAGAGAAGCCATCTTATGGACCTTCTTCATGCACAGAGAGAAAATGGCACTCATAGCAAGGTAAATAAGATCGTTTTTTTTTTTTTTGCAGGCACACGAATTCCATATTTTATATTTTTCCCTTTCACAATCTAGGATTCTAAGAGTATTGAGTTTGTTATGTGTCATTTCCTTGTTCAACATATGATGTTAATGGTATCCCAGCCATACTAAAGCTCTCTCTCTCTTTTGCAGCAATCTCTAACACTAGTCTTCGTGGAGACAAAGAAGGGTGCTGACTCTTTGGAATATTGGCTGTGCGGTAATGGCTTTCCTGCAACTACCATTCATGGTGATAGAACTCAGCAGGTAACAGAAATATAGAGGAGCAAACTGGAGAAAATTATCAAAATTTAAATACTTGTAATTAATACTACTAAAAAATAAACTTGTGAAGTACAACACCTAACACTATGTCATTCTGATTTCGCAGGAAAGAGAGATGGCATTGAGATCGTTCAAGAGTGGAAGGACACCAATTTTAGTGGCTACAGATGTCGCGGCACGTGGTCTCGACATACCCCATGTATCACATGTCGTCAACTTTGATCTCCCGAACGACATTGACGATTACGTTCATCGGATCGGAAGGACAGGAAGAGCTGGGAAATCTGGACTGGCTACTGCTTTCTTTAACGAGAACAACATGTCACTCGCTAGGCCACTATCCGAGCTAATGCAGGAATCAAACCATGAAGTACCGGCTTGGCTCACTCGTTACGCGTCACGAGCTTCCTATGGTGGTGGTAAGAATCGACGAGGAGGGGGAAACCGTTTTGGTGGCCGTGATTTCAGGAGGGAAGGGTCGTTTGGTAAGAACATGGATCACTACGGTGGAGGAAATAATAATAACACTGGGTATGGGGTTCCAGCTGCCAGTTACGGTGTAGGATATGCCTCGGGCGTGACCAGTGCATGGGATTAGTGCTTCTCTCTTGTGCATTAAATGGTTTCTGCTTAATATGGTTTAAGATAATCCATGGGTTATTATTGTTTAGTATCCGTTTTATTCTTTCACATAATGTGGTGGATGGGGAATTACAGGGGAGGGATTGTTGGGTTTGGTGCATTCGGTTGATCTCGGTTTGATACTTTTTGGTTCGATTAAGAAAGGAATGATTCGAGTTTTACTGAAGAGCATTAGGTTTTGATTAGAACCGTATCTTTCATGCTGGCGTTGATAGATATCTGTACAGGTCTCTCTCCCTTTTATAGATTATGTCTGCAATAATGTAACCGTACTTTTGGTTTGTTTCAGAATTCCTAGTATTGTCCTCGACTGTTCTATTTGACCTATAATATCTCATTTCTTGTTAGAAATACAATATTACAGTACTTCTTTATTCTTTTCTTCAAGGAAATCTAGTCTTACCCTTCCCATTACCGTTTTCAGTTGAATTTATTTTATTGTTAGTAGCTCGGCGCAAATACAATAGCAAAGAACGTTCAAAACTAAATAATTTGATGTCGCCAACCTCAATATGATCGGATGATTAAGGCATTTTCTCTAAGAAGTTGAAGAAGGTTTGAATATTGTTTGAGAATATTTCAAAGAAAATAATTTGATGTCAATTCGAATGCTACAAGTACTGTATAACCAAAACACAAAATCTAGTTGTATATTAACCATGAGCCAATAAATATTTTCTGCGTTGCTAGTCTTCGTCAGATGAGTCATCCTCTCCATCCACCATTTCCTCATTATCGCAATCATCATCTGTCAAGATCTCGTCAACCTCAGATTCAACCTCTTCAACACCATCATTATCAACACCATTATCATTGCTTATTATAAGGTCTTCATGTGGTAACAAGTTCACACCTTTACCACGATTAACAAGACCTGTCCTCATTACATAGTAAAACTTGTCTCGTAGACGAGCCAGTGGATGAGGATTTACCAATTTACCCCTGCGATACCCTTCCTTGAGGGTCACGGTAGTTGTTTTACACTTCAGAGAAAGGTAAAATATCCCAGGATACCTTGTAAATAAACGAGTAAACTTATGAGGAATATTCAGTTCCTCTCTCAAGCTTCTCAAGTAATTCCTCTTCGTTTTCTTGTGAATCGTCAAGCTCAGAAACTCGTGTAAGACCCCAACAGCTCGTTTCTCCATAAGTTCGCTCTTCGGGTCGATTTGCCGAGAGTCCTCGTATGGGGAAATGTACGGTAGCTTCTGAAACTCCTCCATCCATGCCTTTACCTTCTTTTGTGCTCCATAACCTCTCGGAAAGCTCATCGGAAATGCCAAAACTGTCTGTCCCCTCTTAAATTGCCGATAATCATTTCCCGCCGAACTCAAGTCTCTGCTCTTTTGCAGTGCTGAAACTGTAAGTTCATCATTCCATTTCAGAAGTCTCAAAGAAGCATCACCATTTGGCGACTTAACAAATTGGAAGTGATCTTGGTACTTAGGAATCAAGTTTTTATGAAAATTATCTGGCAACCCTAGATCCCATTTCAACGAGTCTAAGGATTTAAGTCGCACTGTCCTAGTTTTCGTCATCATAAGCACTTTACAGAGCCTCTCCAGGGTGTCGTTCTCGTAGTTTTGGTGTATATTCTGTTCTTGTGAGTCTAGGAAAAGTGCAGTATCTGTCAACTTGAAGCATGGCAAATTCACATACCGTGCATGTGGAAATTCTTCAAAGAGAGTCGGATATCTATATGAAAAGGATTAAAACAAAAAAGACTATCAGTTTACAGAAACCTTCCTACTCCAGCATTCTAACAAATATTGATACGTGTAGAGTCCTCATATCAAAATTATGATTTGAAAACCTTGGTTTTCTTATTCACATGAAAATAGGCAGAATAGGGTAGCACGGAAAAGAAACAGCATGATACACACATCATTAGGAATGTATTATAATATCCCAACAAATTCCCTATAAGAACTTGACCCCATTTTTATGTTTAGTCAACAATCAGTGTTATCAAGTCCAAATGGTATATAAAAAACAAACACTCAGTTCCTCCAACCTATTTTTGGGAGTAAATGAACAATCTAAACATACACTGCCTTCTCAAAACCGAAAACTATACTTTTCTTTCAATAATTGTAATGGAACAATAGTAAGCTAAGAAATTAACACCAAGTATGCACAAAATTTCATCCTAGGCTCCAATTTCATCATTATACAATGACTTAGAAATATTCCAATGCAAGACAATCTCTGAATTAATTGCTACAAGCAGACTAAAACAAAGAAATGTCAGATAACTGGATTGAAAAAAGCCATAGCTTAATTAAAATGCAGCCACTAACTAATCAATCATCAAATTAAACACTCAATTGCAAAAAATATTTAGAAACAGATTAGCTGATTAAAATTAGGTGAAAAGACTACTGTATCTATGAGTTACCTGCGCATGAATCGAAGAACAGGGACAGTGAGGCCGAGCAATTTTTGCCAATCGGAAACAGATTTAGCCGTGAGGAATCCAGTTGGAGACCTTTTGATCGCATCTTTGAGCAAAGAAGCAGCTTTTAGATCAGTCTCGTAGTCTATGATGTGATCAAGACCTTTGTTCTTGACCCATTTGAGACGAACTTTGGCTATGCCTCGGCATTGTTGAGTTGAGGAGATTGATTGGATCAGTTTCAGAGTTGAAAGGAGACAGCTTCTGGGTTTAGCCAACATCAGATTTGAATTGAAGCCTAAAGAAATCAACTACTCAAGTATTGATTTTTAACGAGTGATAATAGATAGTTGGGGTTTATTGCGGGGTTTTACAATATACGGACTAGTGATAAAATATAGAAGAAGCACTGATTTTTGAAGTAAGTGGAGTTAAGGGAGTTTATGGTTAACCTAAACAAAATTTAGGGACCTGCGTGAGCATTTTCTTTTTACTTTTTTTTTTGAAGGAGTTTCGTAAGTTACTCATACAAAAGTAATGGGCCGAGTGGCTTGGACCACATTTGAAATGGGCCAGGCTGTTTTGACTTTTTTTTTACATGTAACAGAAAGCTATTTAATAGATTCTTCCAAGCCAGTAATACATTACTCTTATAAGTAAGATTTAAGAATCTGTGATAAAGATGGATGAATCAAAATCAGCCACAACCTATAGAGTTTATACAGTTGCAATGCTTATATTTCCTCCATTTGACAATATTTGATGTTTTGATTTTTAATGGCATGTGCAATTTATCAAGTATATTAAGAATATTTTTATGAAAAAAAATTTCTCAAGTTCCTTCAAATTTAGTAAAATATCATGCATAATTTAAAAAAATATTTTCATTATAAAAAAATACTCCTATTATATCACATCATGCATAATTTAAAAAATATTTTCATTATAAAAAAATACTCCTATTATATCTCATAATTACACATGCCATTAAAATCCAAAACATCAATTATCGTGAAATGGAGGTAGTCATATAATGGAAAAAAAAAACAAAACTCACGTTTAATAGAAAATTTAAAAAACTAATTCTAGAATTTAACTCTAAAATTAAAAAAAAAAATGGAATGTTGATTAGGGATAATAGTTTAATTTAAAAGTTGAAAAAAATAGTACAAAAATATTTTATTTTGCATTAGAAATAATATTTTAAATGATAAATAAAAAAAATCGTATATTGAATTTAAATTCACTAATAAAAATTTATATGTCAAAATTTAATTCGTTAGTAAAAGTTACTTGAAGCAAATCAATTTTATTATTCTCTTGTCTATAAATTTTACATATGACAATGGACAAATGGAAAAAGTCATAAACACCTCAAAGATATCATATAGTAATCTTTACTAAAGAAACTAAACTAATATTCAAACTTAGGCCAGCATAATACCCACAAACCTTAGAATAGAAATTCGTCTCATTATTCTCTCTCTCTCTCTCTCTCTCTCTTTCTCTCTCTCTATATATATATATATATAAATCTCTTTCAATCTTAATTAAATATAGGGTGCCAGAGAATTTACTTGCCTGCATGCATGCAAAACAGAGCATCACACGTGAAGACATATGCTTTTGTTTGTTATTTTTTAAAGAACATAAGTTTTACTGTGCCAATAGATATCCAGCATAACATGTTTGCTTACTTTCATGTTCCATCCTATTCAATTTTACTTCATATATATATATATATATTGATCCATATATATATCATTAATATTACTAATAATTATTTTATAAGGCTTGTCATATATAGTTCATTTGAGTGAATAAGAAATATTTCGCAGGTTTGACTCCAACAGTAGATGGATTCGTGTCTCATTCGAAAACATACAAGTGTATATATATACTTCTCCCTCCGTTTCTTTTATATGTCACTTTTGACAATTTTTATTTTTTTTATTAAGTATTATATTTAGAAAATTTAGAGAAATTTGAAATGAAATTGTCTATTATATCTTTATCACTTAAAACTCTTATTATTCCACATTCTCATCACATTATGTATTAAGGCTTTTTGTGAAATCGAAATGATGCTTAATCGCAGCAACGCAAATATATAATCTGAGAGAAAAAAGTCCAAAAAGATGGAAAAATTTAGCACTGCTTCTATAGTTCGCTCAGATTTCTTGGAGACAATAAAACAAACATGTTATGTGCTCCATTTCTGCTATCTATGTTCGCTCTATTACGATAACATTCTTTACTTAACTGTAATTCAAAAGAAAAAAAAAAATACTGTATTTCTTGTTTACTAGAAAAAGAAAAGGTCAATAACTAACAGTACTTACTAAATATAAATGACGGAAATACTTCTAGAAGTATCTGGTCGGACTCGGACTTGGTTTAAGCAAAAGTGCAGAACTGAAGAAGTCAACTCAAACATTTTTCATGGCGGCTAACTCGGCCGCTAAGAGAATTGGTGGTTCTAAAACTAATTAACTTGGAAGAGATGATAATGAAGCGATTTCGAGGTCATTTAACTTGCCAATTTTCTTTTATTTTGAAAAAGTGTGAGATGTTGAGTACTTTAGAGGTATAGTATAATGTAATTTGCTATAAAATTAAGGACATTTTCGTCTGTTCGAATATACTACTGTCTCAAGTATTTTGTTATTTTAATTTTAATGAAATAGAAAAATATGACACATAAAAAGGGACGGAAGAGGGAGTATGTAATATTGCTCTCAGGTCAAGGTGAACCCTACAGAGAGAGATTTGTATTAGAGTGTCAATCATGAATCTTCTCTCTATATATTTATATGAAAGGGCGCCAAATCGATCAGGCAAATTCTGAAAACAAGATCATATATATGGTGATGAGATTATTTCTTCATCGTGAAGAAGAATCAAACAATTAATATTTGGTGGCATACATGGGGAATGTCCAGGCAGAAAGAGGGAGATCGATCGAGATCAACTTCTCACGGCCGCCTATATATTATTTTATTGGAAGTCGTAGGCGGGCGCCATCTCGATCGACTACGGAATGAAAATTTATTTTATAATATGTTGCTATAATTTTTTTTTTTTCATTCATGAATAATGAATATTAATCGAAATGATCACATCATTAATTAATCTTCTTGATCAGATTAATTTTTCTTTTTTTCTTTTGTTATTGAATGCAAGATTTCTATACTAACCGTGCTTCCAATTTTCACACATTTTTTTGAGTGAGTTTAACTTTTAAAACCTCATTTATAAGTATTCAAATGAAATACTTGACATAGATAACATTGTTCAATTTGTGGCATGTGTGAGTTGGAAAGTAATGATTTTTCATAATTAACAATGTAATTAAATTTAAAACTTACACCCGATCGACCACCGTAAAACGGACGAAAACCAACACCCAACTACAGTGACCGCACCAAAATCACCACAACTCTAACGCCAAACCGCATTCAATTCAACAGAGATGAAATATGTATGAAGTTATTTCTATCTCGTTTGTGAAATAATATTTATAGTTAACCTTATTAATGATCACTAGTCAGGAAGTTCGTCTCGAAAAGTCCTATTTTTAAAAATTAATAATTTAAATATATATTATATAAAAAAATTATATAATAATTATTTTTATTAAAAATTATATTTTTTTAAATATAGAGAAGTGAATTATTTGTATATATATAATGAAAAATAGAAAACTAAAATTTGAATTCAAAGAAAAGTATTTCTAGAAGTTTAAGATTAATTAGAAAAAAAGAAAATAAAAAAAAATCCTAACGAAATATAAAACTGTTTGCTTGATTCACCGAGGTTAATTTTCTTTTTTAACTTTAACTTTAACCAATCTGGAGCGGACTTTTCTTGGGTTTTTCTCGTATCATCCTCGTCATCAGATGAAATATACATTGCTCTTTTTCTTTTGTTGGATTTGTCAGTTGTTGGAGTCATGTCGCTATTTTCTTGATCGGTATCCTACCATACCAATTTTAAAAAATTAAGTTCATTATACATGTGTATATTTTAGGAATGAAAAAGCGCCTTATAACTAAGGATTCAATCGATAGTGTTTCTAACTCCAAATTCGCATCGACGTCTTTTTTTTTTCCTTCTTTCTCAGAAATCTAAAAGGAAAATAAAAATCAAGCTTTTATATTAAAAATACGGGTGATAAATAAGGGAGCCCAAACTATAATATTATATATATGTGTAAGGTACATGTGAAAAATTATTCGAGTGAAGTGTTTATCCTTGAACTGTTTAATGAGACCCACGTCTGATGTCACTTGCTTAACAGTATAAGTTACATCCCAATCCGAGAATAGATGCTCCTCGATAATTCCAAATTTGAATAACAGCTCCTTGTGGGCAATTGTCTCAAATTCAGTTAAGAAATTTTTATTTGATTTTTTCTAATGATGATCAGAAAAGAGATAAGGTGGTTTATAAACACGTTTAAATAGAAACATAAACACAAGCTCAATTTATTTTCTACCTTGTTTGATGGATTTATAAGGTCCTTTGCAGATTTGCCGATCAACAATTTCACCATCTAATCAAATAGCATTAATGATGTTGTTCCAGTACGGTCACATCACAAACTCTCACTTGCATCTTAAATTTGAAGAAAAAAATCATCGCAGGATAAATAATTGACTTGTGTTAATCAAAGTCCGGTACTTTTAATTAAACTTTGATTACGTATAAATAATACAGTAGTGAACTGCTTGTGCTGTTGTGTTGCCTTTCTTGAATTTGATTACCACTTCCGTAATCCATATTCTAATTAACACAAATTGTAGTAACATGTTTGTTTGTTGATTAAGATGCCATATCATCGTGTTATTTTGACTTTTATGAATCTAATCTCCAAGTGAAGTGCGTAATCATTCGTAATACTTATTTCGAGAAAAATATAAATTACGAATATGGATTTTCGATATCTTACTTTGGCTCAGCGGTCATCAGGTCTTGATACTTTGGACACCACCATTTTGGCCCATTATTTCAACCTTTTTATTGCACATGGTACATCCTTCATAATAACAGTTCTCGATGGACTCGACTTCAATTATTCGTGCAAGCATTGTAAAAAGTCCCACCTGCAATAGAATTATATAAAAGTGAGAAATCAAACTTGTCAAAATTTGACTATAAAAAATATTCATTGACCTAAGAAAAAAATAGTAAAACAAAATTTCTCAGAATTATATATGTACTGCATGCATCTAATTATGAAATTGTGTTTTATTTTCTGACTATACGTGTTTTAATAGCTCGGTCAGCACTCAACACATATATTTACTTAATCAGGTAACAAATTAGTTGGTTTCTATTTACACAATATAAATAACTACTAATTAAGATTATGAAATTGTTATTACCTTTAGAGATATAGAAAGTTCTTTAACTATGATTTTTTTAATAAGGAAGAATTCATCCGACATCGAAACTGGTCCCGGTAGTTGAGTTATAATTTTTGTGTAGGAGTCTATATCATTAAGTCTACGAAACACCATAAATTAGTAAGTAAAATCGTAAAAAAAAATCTAGTGTAAATTAAAATCAATCTATAATATAAAATAATTACTTTTGGTTATATTCGACAGCTTCAGGTAGATTCGGGTTGACGAAGATTTTTGTTCCTTGAAAATTATTACTTATTCCAGGAATTTCTGCAATTTAAAATTATTTAAAATTTATTATATTATACATTATATTATGAGATTTAAAAAAAAATTAATATAGGAAATTGATAAACTTACTATTAAAAGTATTCGTAACAACCGATTGTAAAATAATAACTATTGATTTCTTTAAAGTTGTAGCATCCAATAGGGTTTCATTTAATTTTTCGACAAAAACATCCCACAAAGTACAATTAATCCTCTTTTTCCTTGAGCATAGGGGAAAAATAAGCATTTAAATAAAAAACCATAATAAATAAAATAAAATTAGATCAATGACATAATTAAATTTATAACATGAATAATAATAATAAAAAAAAAAACTTACTCCAAATCCTCTAGAACAAAGGTAAGCAATTTCATTGTCTTATCTGGCTTGAATATTTCCCTTATTTTTTCATTCTCTACGATATGCCCAATAACATCTGTATTTTTAAGATTATAACCAAAAAAAAAAAACTAAATATTAAAGTTAAAAAGTAAACTTACCAAACATAAACGATTTATCTCGTTATTTAAAATTGAATCAAACCTCACAAAATTAAAAACAAATTTGAAATCCCTTCATCCGAAATCTTTTCGACTATGGTATTTTTCAAGAAGAATAATTTATATTGATTTCTAGTAGCTTTAAGTTTGTTGGTAGGTTAAGAGACGAAAAAATTTTGGAAGCTATATACTTCTTCTTCACTTATTTGCTGTCTATATGTTTTAAGAAGATTTTTTTTTTTATTGTTGTTCGAATGCGGCCATGCTACACACAATAAAGTATATAAAAGAAAATTTTATTAGATACATTAAAAAATAAAAATTCTAAAAATTGAACATCATAAATATTCTAAGAATAAAAAAAAAACCTTATCATCAAGCAAAATCATCTCTATACTTCCATCTCCTATACGGTTAGGGAAATTTGGTATTGTCCAAAGATTTAAGACGCGAGCCTTAATCTTCCAATCAATACGTCTGGGAAAAAACATCATCGATTTGAGAATATTTTGACGCCATCCTACAATAAAACGATCTATAATCAAAAGATTGAAAAGATAATTATTTCAATATAATTTCGTTGATTACACAACAATAGAATGTTATTATGGTTGGGAAAAAAAATGATCACTATATAAACAAAACAACGTTTCTACTAATTATTAGAAAAATAATATTATGTTATATTTTGATTAGAATTTTTTTTTAACAATATGTCCGTTTGAATAGGAAAAAAGAAGACATGCCCGTTTTAATTATAAATAGGAAAAAGAATATAATGAATTTTAATTAGGAAAAATTATTAATTGTTTGAAAAATAAAATATGCCCGTTTTAATTAAGAATAGAAAAAAATATAGTCGATTTTATTAGGAATAATAGCATAATAAAAAAATTAGAAAAATAATATATATTGTAATTTGATTAGAAATAATTTTTTTAATAATATCTCTGTTTGAATAGGGAAAAATAATACATGCCCGTTTTAATTAAAATATATATATAGTGTATTATAATTTTTTTAGAAATAATTTTTTAAATAATAGATAGAAAATTGATGAGGAATAAAATTATTATATTAAAAAAAAAAATAAGTGAAAGATAAAAGAGAATAGGAATCTCATATGATTAGAATTAAGTAATTGATAGAATTTTATTAGGAATCATTATCTTATTGTTTTTGAGGAATAAAATTATTATATTAAAAAAAAATAAGTGAAAGATAAAAGAGAATAGGAATCTCATATGATTAGAATTAAGTAATTGATAGAATTTTATTAGGAATCATTATCTTATTATTTTTGAATTCTTAATTAGAATAAAAAAAAATGTTGACTTAAAATTATAATTTGATTCCTAATTAAACTCAAAAACTTAATTTCTAAATTAAACGCCATGTGTCGGATGTTGATTTGACAATAAAATTTGCAATTGAATTGCAATTGGAACAAATTGAAAGATGTTTTGAATTCTTAATTAGAATAAAAAAAAATGTTGACTTAAAATTATAATTTGATTCCTAATTAAACTCAAAAACTTAATTTCTAAATTAAACGCCATGTGTCGGATGTTGATTTGACAATAAAATTTGCAATTGAATTGCAATTGGAACAAATTGAAAGATGTTTCTCTATTGTATATAAGATATTAAAGAATGATGTGTTATATATCAAGGAGAACCGTCTGTTTTGACGTTAGTAGAACATAAACGGCATCAACGAGAAGAGATAAAGAAAGCTAAAGCCTTACACAAAGCCCACATCGCTGAAGTGAAGGCCCCAAAACAATTAAAGAATGAAGCCCAGCGCGAACAACAAAACGACACTGTTTTGGCTCGGCCAAGTGGTCGTCTTCTTCAGTTAAATTCTGGGAATACAGAGCAATGTGACGTCAATAACGTCACAACCGTATTGGCATAGTAGAATTAGTTAGTTGCATAGGAACTAAGCTAACAGCTCACTATATATATTAGATACAATCAGTTGTACATGACAATTAAGTTTTACACAAAATAAATAAAGCTTTGTTTTCCGAATCCTGACACAGAGTACCTCCATTAAAGCTTACTACTGTAAGCTTCCGCTACTCATTTTATGTTATCAGAGCAGTAATTTTAACTCTGAAATGACGATGAACGAGGTGATTGATAGCTCGTCTTCTGGAAAACGAGCTGAAGATAATCCAAATCCGTACTATGTCGCCGCTAACGAATCAACCGGCCAGCTCGTGAATGACATTCTGAATGATGAAAACTTCTTCTCTTGGAGGATAGCAATGACTATGGCGCTCGAATCGAAAGCAAAATTCGAGTTCGTCAATGGAGAGATCGAAGAACCTGAATTTGGAAGCTCACGATATTCGGCTTGGAGGAGGGCGAACTCGACGGTGCGTTCTTGGATATTGAATTCAGTTTCGAAGGAGATAGGAGTCAGCATCAACACTTGTCGTACTGCACAAGAAATGTGGAATGATATCCACATGAGGTTTTCACAGGGAAACTATGCTAGAATTGCACAGGTCAGGAAGGAGATGACAAACCTGGTTCAATTGAGCTTCCAGTATCAATTCCTCTTATGCTAAATTCAAGACCTATTGGACAGATTCCGAGAGTTATAATCCACCTCTTATCTGCAAATGTAGTACAACTTGTAAGTGTGGATTACTAATTGAACTGAAGAATACAAAACACAGAGATATGTGTATAAGTTTTCGGAATGGATTAAATGAGACCTATGATAATGTTAGAGAGAGGATCCTTATATTGAAGCCTTTACCTGATATTGGTGAAATATTAGCTCAAATGGTGCAAGTTGAAAAACAAAGATCACTGGTTACTAACTCTCAACAGTTTGACATCACTGCATTATTGGCTAAGCAACAAACTTTTCAGAAAGGGAGTTCTAGTCAATACAACAGCAAGCAAGGAAACACACAGAGCAGTAATGCAAACAAGGAAGAGAAAGTGGAATTATACTGTACTAATTGCAAGAGAAGGAATCATAATGTGGACAAATGTTTTCTCATAGTTGGCTATCCACCCAATTATAAGTTCGAAAGAAAAGTGCTCCTAAAGCTAACTCTGTCCAAGGCCAGACTCAGATACAGTCTCAGAATCAGTCAGCAAATGTCATTAATGATGTGAACAACAATGACAACCAAGCTCAGCCTCTGATGCTCACAATAGAACAACGCAGAGGGATCTTGGGTTTGCTTGATGGTATGCCTTTGAGTTCAGGACAGCACCAACAACCACCCCAGCCACAGATATAACTCATTCAGAATTCCAAACACCTTTAACCATGTCCAGGGACCTGTAAACAACCATTCTCCAATAGTTCATGCTATGGCAGGTAATCTCAAAACTAAACTCTTTAATACATTTTGGGTTTTAGATTCAGGTGCTACTGATCATATAGTTACATGCCATGATGATTTGATGAATAAAACTGAAATATGCAATGTGTTTGTTTATCTACCAAATGGACATAAGTACAAGGTGACCTATAGTGGAGATATGAAACTGATTGATTCAGTGATCTTACATGAAGTGCTTTGTGTGCCTGAGTTCACATGCAACCTACTTTCTATTAGTAGGCTTCTCTGGTCAAATCCATTTTACATGGTGTTTCATAGAAACTATTGTGCGTTACAGGACCAACACCATAAGATGATTTGCATTGCTAAAGTTGAACGAGGCTTATACCATATTATTGGCAACACATCTCAGCATTCACATTTAGCTACTACTATAGGTTCTAGCATCAATGATGTTTCTGTACCTATCATGTATGAAGATAACAAGCTTAGTTCCACTAAATAATGAAATAAAGTCTAAAGATTTTGTGTGTTCAGTTTGTCCATTAGCAAAACAAAAGAGAAATCTTTTTTCCTATTAGTATGAATACAACATAATATTCTTTTGAGCTCTTACATGTGGATATTTGGGGACCTAGTCCAGTTATTAGCTATGATGGTTTTAGATATTTTCTAACCATTTTAGATGACCATAGCAGATGTACTTGGTTATTTTTGTTATCTGCTAAATCACAAGCCGCAGGAAAGTTGAAGGAATTTCTGTCTTTTGCAAAAACACAATTCAATGTACTGTGCATTTATCAGAAGTGACAATGGTGCAGAATTCATCATGAAGGAATACTATGCAACATAAGGATAGTTCATCAAATGTCACGCACAGAGATACCTCAGAAAAATGGGAGAGTGGAAAGAAAACATCAACATTTGTTACAGATAACTAGAGCATTCATGCACCACTCTACCTGCCAAGTTTTGGGGTGATTGTATTCTAGCTGCTTGTTACATAATCAGACTTCCTTCTGCAGCTATTCAGAATGAGATTCCATACAAGGTGTTATTCAACAAGGTGCCAGATTACAACAAGTTGAAGGTTATACGATTGTTTGTGTTTTGCAGCCACATTTAAGAGGAACATGACAAAGTTTCATCCTAGGGAAGCACCTTGTGTTTTCCTAGGCTATCCATATGGAGTAACTGGAGTAAAGGGGATGAACTACTGACACAGGAAGTTTTCTACACTAGGGATGTTGTTTTTCATGAAGGAGTGATGCCATTCTCTGCATTGTCTACAGAGAACAATATTTCTTTTTTTTCAGTGCCAGATGATAAAGCTGATTTACCCTATGTCCTACCACAAATACCTACAACTACAAATCCATACCATGATTCCTATCCTTAGCCCCACACACAGCAAACGCAACAGCCAAACCAATCAACAAATGATACTACAGGATAGTTAATTCCAACAGAACCACAACAAGAGACAGATAATCTCTCAGACATAGAAGAAGTTCAAATGGATGATTCAGGACATGAGAATGATGCAGTTGTGCTATATGAACCACTCAGAAGAAGTTCCAGAAGAACTAATCTGCCATGCAGATTACAGGACTATCATATTAGCTATCTTAGTTCTACTAGACCATATGCAAATGTTTGTGCTACTACTAATGTTTGTGATCTTTCCAATTATCTGTCTTATGACTCTTTGTCTACATCTTACAAGTCCTACATACTAAATACCACCTCTGTCACTGAACCTCAGACATACTATCAAGCAAGCTTGGACCCCAAGTGGAGGGAAGCTATGAGTAAGGAGGTTGCAGCTTTGGAGAGTAATGGTACATGGAAAATTACTCAACTTCCTAAGGGAAAGAAGAAGATTGGATGCCAATGGGTGTATAAATTGAAGTTTAAAGCTGATGGAACAATAGAAAGATATAAAGCAAGAATGGTATCAAAGGGTTTTACTCAGAAATATGGTATTGACTATTTTGACACATTTTCACCAGTTGCAAAGATTACAACCATCAGAATGGTGCTCAGTTTGACAGTGCATAATAACTGGCATATTCATCAGTTGGATGTCAACAATGCATTCCTACATGGTGATTTGAATGAAGAAATCTACATGTCTATACCTCCAGGCTATGAGGCACCCTTAGGAAGTGTTTGTAAGCTAATCAAGAGCTTATATGGTCTAAAACAAGCTTCAAGACAGTGGTTTGCTAAATTGACAACTGCACTAAATTTATTTGGTTCTCACAATGTAGCTCAAACCATTCACTATTCAAATACTCTATTGACATCATTACAACTATACTAGCAGTATATGTTGATGATATAGTACTTACAGGCAACTCTATGGACCACATTTCTGCTGTCAAGCTTTATCTTCATGAAGCTTTTACAATCAAGGATCTTGGCACTCTCAAATTCTTTCTTGGGATAGAGGTAGCTCGCAGCAAAGAAGGCCTATATCTTTGTCAGACAAAATATTATTTAGAGATAATGGAAGAAGCAGGGTACATTGACTGGGCACCTATTGACACACCTATGGATTTAAATACCAAGCTAGTGAAAGGCCAGCCTGAAGGAATCTTACCAGAAGAAGATGCTTCTTCATTTCGACGATTGGTTGGACGGCTTCTCTACTTATGCACCACACGTTCAGACATTCAATTTGCTACCCATCAATTGTCCCAGTTGTTTCCTATCCCACCAATCTTCATTTACAGGCAGCTCAACGTGTCTTGCGCTATTTGAAAGGAACTCCTGGCCAAGGTCTTCTCTTTCCTGTCTCCAACTCACAGGAAATTCCCCATTTCACAGCATACTGTGATAGTGACTATGCTGGATGCCGAGATACACGCCGTTCGATTTCTGGATGTGCTGTCTTTTATGGGTCTTCTCTCATTAGTTGGCGTTCCAAGAAGCAATCCATGAGTAGTCGATCTTCAACAGAGGCGGAGTACCGTGCCATAGCCGTCACCACCTGTGAAATAATGTGGTTGAAATCGGTCTTAGCTGAGTTGGGAATTCCAGATCCTCATCCTGCCCAGCTGTATTGTGATAATCAGTCAGCCATATATCTCGCTAAGAATCCAGTATTTCACGAGCGAACCAATCACATTGAGCTTGATTGCCATTTTATAAGGGAGAAGCTCCAAGCTGGAATCATTGATCTATCTCATGTCTCTACTACACGCCAACTCGCTGATGTATTAACTAAGCCCCTAGCTCGACAACAATTCGTCTTCCTTTTGTCCAAGATGGTTCTTAAGAACATCCATCTTGAGGGGGCGTATCAAGAGAACCGTCTGTTTTGACGGCTTCGTTATTAGAACATAAACGGCGTCAACGAGAAGAGACAAAGAAAGCTAAAGCCTTACACAAAGCCCACATCGCTGAAGTGAAGGTCCAAAAAACAATTAAACAATGAATCCCAGCGAGAACAACACTGTTTTGGCTGAGCCAAGTGGTCGTCTTCTTCAGCTAAATTCTGGGAATACAGAGCATGTGACGTCAGCAACATCACAACCGTATTGGCATAGTAGAATTAGTTAGTTGTGTAGGAATTAAGCTAACAGTTTACTATATATAAGATCCAATCAGTTGTACATGGCAATTAAGTTTAACACAACATAAATAAAATTCTGTTTTCCTAAACCTGAAACAGAGTACCTCCATTAAAACTTACTACTGTAAGCTTCTAAAAACTTCCGCTACTCATTTTATTATAGGCTAAGTCCATCTAATAATTTTTCTCAAATTTAATCTCTGAAAAGGCCTTTCAATAATTTGTTACTACTCATATGATGATGATAGAAGTCTGATTATAAACGTAAAAAAAGAAGTCTGATTATTTACCTCTTCAATGGAATCAGCGCTAACATTTTATATAAGGAAAGAAATACTTGTATTAATTTGTTAGGGTGCATTATAGGGGAAAAAAAATACACACATATATACATACATATATATATATATAAAAGATACTGATAAAAATGTATATCTACCTTCAAAAAAGAAAAATGTATATCTAGCTAGATTTTCTTAAGAAACTAATATTTGGGAATTACAATTTCATTACCCTAAATTGTTTTTTCCTATTGTCAAAAAAAATTGTTTTCTCCCTTAAAGTATCGACGATTTTATCTACTTGAAGGACCAGGAATTCAACCGAAAATTATTCATAGCGGATTTTTTAGTACATCACATTCATGAATTTACAGTTCATGGCATTATTCAACTCGGTTATACTCACTCCGTCCTAAAATAAATACAAATTAGTTTAATGTTAAAACATCAACTTTTTTTTAAATCAACTTCCTAAATCTTAAAAGCAAGTGCACCAATCTATAAATCTAAAATGAAAAGTAGTAGAATTAATTAAGATGATGTTGAGAGAGACTGACATGAGGCGGCAATGCGTCTCTTTACATTGTCAAAACTTCTACGTCATGATAATTATGGAGAATTAATTATGATCCTTGGGGCTGGGGCTCAGTCGTGTGAGTGTCGATGGATAATCAAGTTTGCTTTCATGGATAATTTAAACTACACTATTAAAAAGAAGACATGATCGATAATCAATATGAATATAGATAGCCTATTTAATTTGATGGCAATTGACAATTTACTACAAATAAATGTTTGAACTATATATACTTGCCGCTAAAGAACTCTTTTGCCTCAACTTCCAACGTCTACCAAAATTTCAGATGCAAACTTCAATATAATGTCTTAAATTCAACCACTACCGAGACGGAAATTAGTCGAAGAATGATTGAGGAATCGTTTCATGTCAATTGAATCCTCAGTATACAAAAAAGGAAAAAATTGTTTCACTGCCCTCTACTCGGGGAAGAAATTATTTAGACCGGAACCTACTTCTCCTAGACTACAAACAAATAGCCTTAAAATTGCTACTATTACACATGGAATTGTAATTAGCCTACATAAACAACTCAAAAACTCTTGAGATAGAATAATTATTACCATCTCTACATACCCTTATATGTATAAATTTCACATATAGCACTTATTCCAAGTAGCCACTTGATGGAGCTTCCTCTTCTTCTGCATCCATTTCTTGTTCCACCGCTTTAACCTGAATTCAGCAAAAACATCCATAAGTGAAAATGACCCTGCAATAGGAAAATTCCGATTTCCAAAGCTAAATTTTACCTCTGGCACATAATGCATCAACATATTTTCGATGCCGGACTTTAAAGTTACGGATGAGCTTGGGCAGCCACTACACGCTCCTTGCATCTTCAGTTTGACTATTCCAGTCTCTCTAGAGAAAAATGGACAAAAGTCTCAAATCAGTTGACAGAGAGAAATGAATTGTTGTGTCCACTAATTATTTCAACATTTAAGTTTTCGTTTTGATCAAGATTTCGAGAATGCTTACTCATCAAATCCTCGATACTCGATGTCTCCACCATCATCTTGCACAGCCGGACGAATGCGAGTCTCCAACAGCTCCTTGATCATTGCTACAGTTTCTGAGTCATCCTGTAGTAGCAGGAAGCAATAATAGCAAAATCAGGGAGAAATACATTAACATGAAATTGAGAAATACAATGAAAGTGATCAAATCCACAATAATGGAAACCCAAAAACCTACAGAATAAACTGATGTTAGAAACATACTTCACTAATGGCTGTGTCCATGGCAGCTGCAGCTTGTGAGTCGAGAAACAAAGGCTCTCCAGATGTGTAGAAGTCCATGATTGCGGCAAAGATTTCAGGCTTAAGAAAATCCCAGGTTGCATCATCTGATTTTGTGACAGTGACAAAGTCTGAACCATAGAAAATTCGAGTGACACCTGCACTAAGATGGCGTCAAGCTTGTTCTTATTGGTTTCAAGTACATTGCAACAAGCCAAAAATGTAAAATATGATCGTCAGTGAAAATTTTCAATCTTTGCTAGTGGGAGCTATTAGATCATCATATTTCACACATAGTTTTACTTGTTCTTCAACAGATAGTTTCATACAAGAGTGCGAAATCATAAATTTTGAACATGTTGGTCTCACTAAATGGAAGAGGAAATTGAATATGCATGCGAAAAAAACTACCAAGTACAAGCAAACCCATTGTCTTAGTATTCTACATTCAAACATACACTGAGATATTGTTGTATCACATTCACATGGCATGACTTACCATCAATACCAAAGAGCGCTTTTGCCAAGGGCGAGTTCATGGCCGACCGAGCATTGGGGAAATCAGAACTACCGACTTCCATAACAGGCTTCCCAGGGTAGAACATAAGAGATGATGGATTCGGTGTAGATTGAGTTTGAATAAACATGCTCCTCCTCTGCCCTGCCACAAAGAAACCCCACCAAATCAAAAACTAAGATGTTTATACTAATCCACATTTTTTTTCTAATTATCAGGAGGACAACAGGCAACTACTACAAAGCGAAGCGATTGAAATTCTTGCATAGGCATTATACTACAAGCGAAGCGACAATGAAATATGACACAAGCCAGTTTTGTGATCTCATCAAATACTTAACAAATTCATTATATGCTCATCAAATCAACAACTAACAAAACAAATCAAAACCCAATATAGATTGACGGATACCCTTATGCAGTTCTGTTCAGATATACTCAATTCAACAATGAAAATCGAAATTTCCAAAAAAAAGGCAAGCCCAACCTCTAAGGTAGCTCAATTTATCAGATAGCAGAGAAGGAAACATGGGTGGACATTTGGAACCCGACTGAAACGACGCCGGTTTCGGGACGGCTGCATACATAAAACGCCGGCAACATGTATGGGATGATGATCTCGGTTGATGTAAAACGGCTGCGTTTAATAATCTTCGTATACCCTTCATCGTCTTCATAAAAATTGATACTTTTTGTTCATGAAATGTTCGTTGCTCAAGTTGTGGTGTTGTGTAGTTAGTGAGGACGAGAGAGAATGGGTCGGGTCGGTTCAAGTCGACCCGACTGTTTGGCGAGTTGCGGGTCAATGGCTGAGAAACAAAATGAATACATGGTCCCAATCTGCTCAAGCCCGTAACTTCTTTTTTTTTTTTTTGCATGTATTTGCAAAATATCATGTAAATATAAATAAATATATCTTATATACAATAGAGATCTTATCTTATTATATATAATAAAGAGAACTTTTTCAATTTGTTTAGTTTATTTCAATTGCAATTTAATTATAAATTTTATTTTATATATATAATAGAGATAATATTTTCAATTTGTTTAATTTGTTTCAATTGTAATTCAATTTACAAATTTTATCTTATCTTATATATACAATAGAGAGAATTTTTTCAATTTGTTCAATTTTTTATTTCAATTGCAATTCAATTGCTTATATATACAGTAGAGAGAATTTTTTCAATTTGTTCAATTTTTTTGTTTCAATTGCAAATCTTATCAATACAATCAATATCCGACACATGACGTTTTAATTAGAAATCAAAGTAGTTGAGTTTAATTAGAATCAAATTATAATTTTAAGTCAATTTTTTTTTTTCTATTCTAATTAAGAAATCAAAACACAATAAAATAATGATTCCTAATAAAATTCTACCAATTACTTATTCCTAATAAAATTCTACCAATTACTTATTTCTAATCATATACCAATTACTTATTCCTAATCATATGAGATTCCTATTTTTTTTTATCTTTACTTTACGAGTATATATATAATATATATAACTATATGCACTATACTAAATTCACACCCATAAGAACAAAAATTTCCCGTACAATTTTCTTTTGCTAAGCTAGCTTTGTTTTTTTTTTCAAAAAGAAGATTCGGTAGGGTTTTTTTTCCCCATCAATACAACTACTAATTATTAATTAATTAATATAAGTTTTGTTTTGTTTTATTGTGATCGATGGGTTTTTTTTTTTAATTAGGAGAAGCTTTGTTTTGTTTTTATTGTGATCGATTTTCTTCCCACCATAATAACATTCTATTGTTGTGTAATCAACCAAATTATATTGAAATAATTATCTTTTCGATCTTTTGATTATAGATCGTTTTATTATAGGATGACGTCAAAATTTTATAGACAATAGCGAGACTTTTTAAATTTTAAATTTGTTTCAATATAAATTCAACTGCAAATTTTACTGTCAAATCAAAATTCGACACATGGAGATTTATTGATTAATAGTAATTTGACACGTGTATTTTAGAATTTGAGTTTAATTAGATTTTAAGTTACAATTTTAAGTCAATGATGTTATTTTTTCCGATTTTAATTTAAAAAATCAAAACACAATAAAAACATAATGATTCCTAATAAAATTTCTATCATTTTTTTTTCTAATATAATAATTTTATTTCCTAATCTATTTTCTATCTATTATTTAAAAAATTATTCATACTAAAATTATAATACACTATATATATTTTAATTTTCTTATCAAACAAATTTTACTAATTAAAATTTATTATATTCTTTTTTTTATTTCTAATTAAAATGGACATGTATTCTTTTCCCCTATTCAAACGGATATATTTTTAAAAAAATTATTCCTAATCAAATTTAAATATATATAATTTTTCCAATTTTTTTATTAACCTATTATTCCTAATAAAATCGATTATATTTTTTTTCCTACTCTTAATTAAAAGAGACATATCTTATTTTTCAAATAATTAATAAATTTTTCTAAATAAAATTAATTATATTTTTTTTCTATTTATAATTAAAAAATATATATCTTCTTTTTCCCTATTCAAACAGACATATTATTAAAAAAAAAATATTTCTAATCAAAGTATAATATATATTATTTTGTTTCTAATTTTTTATTAAATTATTATTTTTAATAAAAATCCATTATATTTTTCTTCCTATTCTTAATTAAAATGAGCATATCTTATATTTCAACCAATAGAAAAAATTGAAATGATTAGATACAATTATAAATTTTATTATCAAATAAAATTCTTGATATGTATATTTTATTTTTTACTACGTTTATTATTTTTTAAAATAAAATAAAATTTTGATTTTAATAGGATTGTAGATTTGGAAATAAAATAAAAATAATTATAATTGATATAAAGTTAAAATAATTTCCTTTTGATATAATATTTGACATATATTTAATAATGTTTATATAAATAATTATTATATGATATATTTAAATTATTATTTTTCAAAGATACGGATTTTCCGTCCAACGGACTAGTGTTACTTAATAACTTGATTGTGAAAAAAGGAAGAAAAATATATTATGAGATTCATCAAATATTTTTTTTTATAAAATAAATCATCAAATTGATCTCATCTATAAATTCTGAAAGATTGACCTCCAAAAAATAAATTCTGAAAATTTCATACACATTTCGTGGTTTGATGAATCAAATATAATTTTCTAGAATAAATATATATATATATAATTTTCTTGTACAGAATTATTTGTCACCAAAAAATGGCCAATCTTTCATTCACCATTTTCTTCTTTGTCGCCTTGTTTTTCTCAGGTTATTTTTCCCTTGCACTCTCCGATATCTTAAATATCGATTTTTCTTAATCCTCAATATAAAATTTCATTCGCTAAGAACATACATAAGTTCATGCTAGCTAGTTTTATACTTAATTAATTTTCCGTGGATCTTGGCTTTTCGGTACTGCATATTGAAGAATCCGATCGAGCTATACTCTTCATATGCTTAAATCATTTCATCTTTTATTAATGTCAACTTATCGAGTTTCAAACATAATCTCATTTAGTCACATATCTTTCATCATATATAGAATTTGTTTTACTAATCAATTTGATATGTGTATATATAATTTCTTTAGGAACAATTTGCGAAGCTTCCATGGAGGGACCTAATTATGATTCAATGGCACCTTCAATTTCATCTAGAGGAAAGCCATGTCCAGATCTGTTGTATGGAAGCAATTGCGTACAGGCAGATTGCAAGATCAAGTGCATGGCCAAACACACCAATGGTTATGTATCATCCGCTTGTAAATCCTCTTACAAAGGACCCAATACTTGCTATTGTTTTTCCGATGCTAATTAAGCTTTAGATTCTATAATGTTGTTGCGATTTGTTCAAAAA